>NC_045451.1:2640506-2717838 GCF_002776525.5 Piliocolobus tephrosceles
CGGCAAGCGCGCGGGCTCACGGACGGACGGCAAGCGCGCGGGCTCACACACGGACGGCAAGCGCGCGGGCTCACACACGGACGGCAAGCGCGCGGGCTCACACACGGACGGCAAAGCGCACGGGATCACACAGGGACGGCAAACGCACAGGCTGACAGCAAGCGCAGGGGCTCACGGACGGCAAGCACAAGGGCTAACAGACAGCAAGCGCACGGGCTCCGAAACAGTGGAAGGTTTTATTGTGCTATGTTGCTCTGATATGATACAGAGAGTGGAAATAAACATTGGTCATAACTGCCTCCAGAATCCCGCCAGTCATGGGGTAAAGAAGGTAGAAGGGAGGGATTGATCACATTCGCCCTCAAAGGCAAGCTCACGTCGAGAGGTTCCACCACCACCCCCATTCCGCAGGTCCATCCTCTCGGCCTCGAATCATTTGCAAAATGCAAGCAGTGGCCCCGACCTTAGTGATCAGACAATGAGGACTGAGGCCAGGACTCGTGCAGGCCCCTCGCCAAGCCCAGCAGTGGCCACATCAAGCTGCAGTGGCATCCAGGGGTGTCTGCTGCAGGCTGGAGCGAAACAGAGGCTCAAGGCTCTAGAAAGGCGTCAGCACCTGGGGCTGTGGACAGAGCCACGTGGAGGCCCTCTCTGAGGACAGCCCACTGCTGGGAAAGATCTCCACAGTGATTCTTCCGGAATAAATCACTCACCACTTTCTGAAGAAGACACTGATGCAGGTAATTTCCCACATTGAAAGCCTTGGCTGGGTGAAGAAGATGCCATTCACTGTGGATGGTACAGACGGCAGGGGGCAAGGGGCTAGACAGGAAGGTCCTTCTAGAGGTGAGAGACTTTTACAGGAAGAGGTAAGACCTGCCAGGAATGGAAGGAGACTGGAAAGAGAAGGCCAGAAACATCTAGAAAGATCCAGAAAGATGACGACTCTTGCAAGAGCGTTGCTGGCAACCACTTCCAGTCTTTCATGGAGCTGAAGATGAAGAAAGCCTTCGGCGACCAGAAAGCAACCAGCCGCAGGGACGGCAGCTCCACCAGCTCCAGAGACTGGTCATGGGAGGCTGTGCGGGTGGCCTGAGAGCTGTGAGGAAGCTGGAGAAACCCGTGCAGGGGCTGTCACAGCCGATCAGCGCAGCAGGGTCTCCTATCAGCAAAATGAGATGCAGAAGCCAGTGGGAGTAACGAGGACAGTCAGAGAAGGAGGCAGCCCCGACCTGCAGGTGCAGGACCACCATGGCTGAGGGTGGGAGGACAGGGTCGTCCGGAGGAAGACCCCTACCCGGTCATGAGGCAACCGCTTCTCTCCAGCCAGGGCATGAGCTGTGCTTATGAGCATGCAGACCATGAGCAGAACAGAAATGGTGACGGTCACATACACACACACACACACGAGAAACAACGAAGCCACGACAGAGCTCCCTTAGCAGCATGGCTCAGGGCCTCCCAGCTGCCAATCTTTGATTTAAAAATACATATATCCAGCATTGTTTTAGAGCTATTCTTGGTAAAATATCAGGAGACACGCTCCTCTTGCCACCCTCATTTAAATAATAGTTATTTTTCTGAGCCAGTGAGTGACCTTGTGGTTCTCAACCCAGGGTAATGGACAGGGTGATGCTGTCCTGGGGACACTGGAAATGTCTGAAACCATTTGGGTTGTCAGTGATGCCTGGATGCTACTGGCATCGCATGGGTGGAGGCCAGAGAAGCTGCTGGGGACCCTCCAATGCCTGGGACAGACCCTCAGGGACAGTCAGCTCCAGGAGCTGACAGTGCTGAGGTGGAGAAACCCCGGTAACAGAATCCATCGCCAAGAGACCAAGAGAACTTAGAAGGGTCTTACAACAAGGTGGCTTCCATTACTGTTTTCCTCCGGATAAAATAATATATTGATCAGCCTTAAAGAGACAGGTGTCTCTGTTCCTCTTGTGAGCTTTCTGTGCCCCAGAGCCTGTTGGGGGCTCGGCCCCTGTGCCCATCATAAGGAGGATGGAGAGAGACTGGTGCTGTAGTCACACCTGGCCACTGCTCTTCCCCACCCGGGAGACCTATCTCCTCCTGTGTTTCCGTGGTGACTGTCAGGAATGACCCCTGATTACAATGTTGATTTCATCCTGACTCAACTCTCTGCATCACAATGCGGTGTGTGTATGAAATCCCACCCTGATCTGGATGCAAGCCTGCAGGGTCTCTCACTGTCCTCCCCAGCTCCACTCCAGACCTGGGGCCCCACTTTCTCCAATAGAGACAGGTCATCACACCCTACAAGGCCAGATGTTTATGAAGACCCTCGCACAGGGAGGGGTGGGAAGGGTGAGAGACAAAACAGTTTCACAGGGCCTACTCTTAAAGAAACCAGGAAAAGGCCTTTGTATCTGAGCAAAAGCTTCATAGCTGCAAGTAATCCACACCCACGACAAATACAACCTTGTGCTGAATTCTGAATGGCGCTGCTTCCAGCCATGTGCATTTAATTTGTCTCACCTCAAAATTACAAGTAAATAAACACAGAAACACACCTCTAACCCATTCCTTCCAGATATAACAAACTCGAACTTTGAGATTTTATGATTTGAACAAATGGTATTAAGAAATAATATTTACAGGTTTGAATTTCAATACATTATTTTCATTTTGCAAAGACGCCTTCTAAATAAGCAAACACAACAAGTTTAATTGAAATTTAATTAAAAGTTATTTCTCTAAGATTATAAGTGATCTGGGAACCCCTTAAATTGACTCCTCTATGGTGCTGAGTAAAACCTCTTAAGCTCATGGAAAACAGAGGTTCTCATTTTAAATAAGAAATTCTTCTAGAAGCGCACATGCAAGTCCCTAACGGGCTGAAAGGAGCTCTGAGTGTGAGGGATCCTGTCTCCTGAGTCTTGCTGTTCTCCCTGAATTCAACAGCAAAAATGTACCAGGCCCTTCCATTTAATTTGGCACAGTAACAGCATTTTTTCCTTGTCTTTTCAAAAATTATCTCAATGCAATAAGAACAAGAAAATAAGCCCAAACTTCACCTTTCACAAAGCTAGGAGACATCTGTTCTTACAAATCACAAAATATGAAGACAAAAAAAAAACAGTTGCAAAAATGGTAAATTACTCAGATGATAGAGAAAGGGCAGACTTAAAGGGCCCAGGATTTGGAATGCACTGGGATGCGGCATAGGGTTGGGGCAGGTCCTCACCCACTCCCAACATGCTCAGGTGATTAACCCCCTCCCACTAACCCAAACATGGGAATTATATGCACAGAAAAGATTTAGCAAGAGCGGCCACTTGGAAATGGCACCAGCAATGGGGTAAGAGACACGACAGGTTCACAGTACAGAGATGCCATTTGCCATGTTTCGGGATCTTAAGACATGCCTCATTGGGAAGAGCTGCTGATTTTTTTCCCTTGCAGCAGTTGAGAAGATCATTAGATGAGAGTGGTTCTCCACTGGAAGCAATAGTTTCCTCCGAGGGGATATTTGGAAATTGTGCAGCATTTTTTATTGTGGCAACCTAGAGGTGTGGGCAGCCGCTACCAGCACCCAGTGGGTAAAGGCCAGGGGTGCTGCCCAGCATTCCACAGTGCACAGACAGGAGGACAATTGAGCTGCCCAGCGAGGAACGATCGAGTCAAAATACCAAGAGTGTTGCTGTTGAGATGCCTTGATTTGTACCTACGAACTTTGGAGCTAATTCTATGATATATGGGCCAAGAAGCAAGAAATAGAAAATGAACACAAAGAGGGAAAAAAGCTCTGCCTTGTTCCCATGGATATTATGTTTTGTCTGTTTCTGAATCATATTAAAGGCTAAAAGCTAAAATGGAATAACTGATTCACCATGAACTCCTTTTTTTAAGCATGAGTAATACCTAAAGCCCTGAACAGCCTTGTAAGTTCAACACATGGTTTAATGTGCCAGTATAGACTTAGAGCATACAATTTTCAAATGTATTGGGAAATCGATATTGAGATATACAAGTAACTGGGAAAAGTCAACCCAAGTTGATGATTTGGAGAGACACCGTCCCTCCCTGGCCATGCCACTCAGAAGCTTGGGAACCCCATATTCTCAGCCTAGCAACACAAAATTTGCAGTTTGTCAGTGAAGTAGAAAGGGAAGAATTATCCAATCACATGGGGCTTGCAGAATCTCATTAGATCAAATTAGGCAGTAAAACAGTTCATGAGATTTTACTGCAGCACCCTATAGGAGTCATTTTAACGGGTGTCCAAGTCATTTGTAATTTTCAAGAAGTGTTTAGGTGTCTGCCTGGGTGGTCATGAAGTGTTGTCATTGGTTATGGGAATTTAAGTTGCCCTAAGGAACATCCAAAAGAAATATCTGCTAGTGACCTAAAGTCTTGGCTTTGGAGCTGCAGAGACAGGTTCCGGCAACAGGTATTCATTGCAAAGCCATTAGGGGACAGAGAACAATTGAAGGTGAGTAGGTGAGGTGAGAATAAACCACACAAAAACTCCAGGGAGAAGTGGAAAGCCACTGATGAAGCTGCCAATGTTGGTTATGTGACACACATGACATGAAGAAAGGGAGACAGAGATTTTTTCATCACCTTCACATTGCAGAAATTGTTGCTATTATCAAATATGATGCTCTAACTAAAAGAGGCCTTAGAAGGGAGACTTAGGAAGAATGAAGAATAAGTAACAATGGGCCTTGTTTTCAGAGATGGAAGAAGAAAGAGTGGTGGGTGCAGACAGACACGTTTGTATGTGAGGAGGCAGAGGGATCTTCCAGCGGGCAGTGAGTGAGGGGCAGGCTGCTCACACCTCGGTGTCCACATGGACCACCCGGAATCCCATGACACCAACAGTCTAGGGGGAGACCTGGGATTCCGCATTGCCAGCAAGCTCCCCAGTGGCATAGACATTGCTGTCCTGGGGAGCCACCGGGGTGGCGCTGGCTTCTCTGGGCTGTCAAGGCTCCCTGAGTAGCCTCCTTGGTCACAGTGTCCTGGTGGCATCAAGCACAGAACCAGGACATTCTAATGACAGTTCCATCCAACTGCCATTTTTATCACTTGTCATGCATTTCCCTTTTTAACAAGAGTCCCAGTAGAAAAAAATAACAATAACTGAGCCAGATATTCTGGATATATGACATTTTCAGTGTAGACAAGGATATTTAAGAATAAAAACTAGAACAGAATTATAAATGAGAAATATCCAAAGCAAAATAAAATTAAAAGAGGAACTATCTTACTGGTAAGATCAACCAGAGATAAATCATGTTTTTATTTTGTGTTTGTTTTTTAACTTTTGAATTCTATTCCTAATTTCTTAAAAAATTAAATTTTAATAGCTCTAACACTGTCTTTAGAATGCAATAAGCTTTATCCTAGAAGGAATTCTAGAAAGAGAAACTTTGATTCTGGGAACTAGAAAGATTCTAGAATGAATAGAATGAATAATTTAAAATAAAAATAGTGCCTAGAAATTTGAAGCAAAAATGAGAAATTTATTCTTGTGACCTAAGCTACTAAGACTTAGTAATATCTGATTATTGAAGAATCTTTTTCTACTTAATTGTTCATGTGTGTATAACCCCAGCCCAAATTTTAATTTTTGTAATTTCCTTTGAGAAATTAATAGACCTGGTTTAGTCCAAGCTTTACCTTTTCCTCTCTGTGTACCTGGGAGAAGGAAGCATAATTGTGCTGCTTCTTAACTTATTTGGGTGTAAACTCAAGAGCGACCACTAAGGTGGTAAGAATGAGAGTCCTTTATAAAGGGCTGTATAAGTGTTTGTTACAATGATTGCCATTGTCATCCGTATTTCTAGCATGGATTGACCACAAACAAAAAGAGATTAGTTCACATCTGTAATATTATTTCTAGAGAGAAGATGTTTTCTGTGTAGCAGGATCTCAGAAGTCTATATAAAATATTTTCCATATAATTATGATTTCAGTGTTATTCCAGATTTCTAAGGCTCAAACTCCTCTGTCATAAAGCCTGTTTCACTAAAACAGTTATAATCTTAGGGAAAAAATGATGCAGAAGGAAAAGAAATGTACCACCCAGTGACCAAGAGCGGATTCCTGGTTTTGAGGCGGCACCTGCAAGCCAGCTCCTGAGCAGATTTCCCAGGCCCCACCTGGCAGCTCCTCCCCGCTGCACCTGGCTCCCCCAGCTCCACAGCTTGGCAGGGTATGAAAGTTTGAAAAGTATTAGTATTATTTTTATATTTAGTCTTTCATGGTAAGTGAAAGATTCAAGCTGCTTGAGAAAAGAAATAGAGGTGATTATATAAAGAGGAGAACATTAGATCCCCTCCTGAAACACAAAATCAAATCCACCAACAAAACCACCCAGCCAGCCAGCAGGAGCCATGACAGATACTTTTCTAGCTCTTCCTTTATCCCTGGCCACACCCCTCCCTTCCCCACCTTCTTTAAAACCTCAGAGGTTCTAGGTTCCAAACCCTGTCCTCCTCATTTCTAGGTCCCAAGCACTTGGCTAGAGTGATTAAATAATTTAATCCAAACATTGTCCCCAGGGGAAGGCACCATTGTTATGCTGAATTTAGCATATAAATCATAGTTGCCATCATTTTGAAGATGTGCCTATTAAAAGCAACTGGAAACATGCAAATAATTTTATCACAGTCTATGAAAGTGAAAAAGGCCTGCTTAATTGGTATGATATTTTCTATGCTTGGAAACTCATAGAAAGAGCCTCGGGAAGCTTCTCCTTTACAAAGTCTGCTTAGATCATTGAAACATCAGAGAAGGAGAAATCGCACTGGAGGAAATGAAAGAATCCATGAACATAAACTATTCCATAAACATGAATCTTTGAATTTCTAGGCTGAACTCAAGAGGAAAAACCATACAAAAAAATCAATGAATCTAGAAGTCTGTTATTTGAAAAAATAAATAAGATAGATAGAATGCTAGCTAGACCAATAAAAGAAGAGAGAATATATAAATAAACACAATCAAAAATGACAAAGGGACATTACCACGAACCCCGCATAAATACAAATAACCTTTAGAGGTTGCTATTAACACCTCTATGCACAAAAGTTAGAAAACCTAGTAAGAAATGAATAAATTCCTGGAAACATACATCCTCCCAAAATTGAACCAGGAATAAATTGACTCCCCAAACACACCAATAATGAGATCCAAAATTGAATTAGTAATAAAAAGCCTACCAACCAGAAAAAGCTCAGGACCAGATGGATTCACAGCCAAATCCTACCAGGAAGGTAGAGGACAACTAGTACCATTTCTAATTGAAATTATGCAAGAAATTCAGGAGGAGGGACTCCTCTCTAACTCACCCTATGAGGCTGGCATCACCCTGATACCAAAACCTGGAAGAGACACAACCAAAAAAGAAAACTTCAGGCCAGTATCCTTGATGAACATCAATGCAAAAATCCTTAAAAACAAAATACTTGCAAACCAAATCCAGCAGCACATCAAAAAGCTAATTCATCATGATCAAGTAGGCTTTATCCCTGGGATGTAAGGTTGATTTAACATATGCAAATCAATAAATGTAATTCATCACATAAACAGAACTAAAAGCAAAACCCACATGATTGTCTCAATATATGTAGAAAATGCTTTTGATTAAATTTAACATCCCTTCATGTTAAAAACTGTCAACAAACTAGGCATTGAAGGAACATTCCTCAAAATAATAAGAGCCATCTATGACAGACTCACAGCCAACATCATACCAAATGGGCAAAAGCTGGAAGCAGTCCCCTTGAAAACCGGCACAAGACTAGGATGCCCTCTTTCACCACTCCTCTTCACCATAGTACTGGAAGTCCTGGCCAGAGCAATCAGGCAAGAGAAAGAAATAGAAGGCATCCAAATAGAAAGAGAGGAAGTCAAACTGTCCCTGTTTGCAGACAATATGATTCTATAGCTAAAATCCTCATAGTCTCTGCTCAAAAGCTCCTTTATCTGATAAACAACTTCAGCAAACTTTTGGGATACAAAATCAATGTACAAAAATCAGCAGCACTCCTATATACACCAACAACATCCAAGCTGAGAACTAAATCAAGAACACAATCACATTCACAATCACCACCAAAATAGTAATAACAAAATACCTAGGAACATTGCTAACCAGGAAGGTGAAATATCTCTACAATGAAAATTATGAAACACTGTTCAAAGAAATCAGAGGTGACACAAATGGGAAAACATCCCCCGCTTATGGATAGGAAGAATCAATATCATTAAAATGGCCAAACTGCCCAAAGCAACTTACAAGTTCAATGACATTTCTATCAAACTACCAGTGGCATTCTTCATAGAATTAGAAAAAACTACTTTAAAATTTATATGGAACCATAAAACAGCTTGAATGGCCAAGGCAATCCTAAGCAAAAAGAACAAAGCTGTAACCATCATGTTGCCGAAATTCAAACTATACTACAAAGCTACGGTAACCAAAACAGCATGGTATTGGTACAAAAACACACACATAGACTAATACATAGACTAATGCATCAGAGTAGAGAACACAGAAATAAAGTCACACACCTACAACCATCTGATCTTTGACAAAGTCAACCAAAACAAGCAATGGGGAAATGACTTCCTATTCAATAAATGATGTTGGAATAACTGGCTAGCTATATACAGAAGATTAAAATTGGACCCCTTTCTTACACCATATAAAAAATCAACTCAAGATGGATTAAAGACTTAAATGTAAAACCTAAAACTATAAAAACCCTGGGATATGTCCTTGAAAATCCATTCTGGACATAGACCTTGGTGAAAATTTCATGACAATGCCCCAAGTAATTGCTACAAACACAAAAATTGACAAATGGGACCAATTAAGAGCATCTGCACAGCAAAAGAAACTATCAACAGAGTAAACAGACAACCTACAGAATGGAAGAAAAGATTTGCAAACTATGTATCTGACAAAGCCCTAATATCCAGAATGTATAAGGAACTTAAACAGAACAACAAGTAAAAGTCAAACAACCCCATTAGGAAGTGGTCAAAGAACATGAACAGACACTTTTCAAAAGAAAATATACACACAGTCAACAAGCACATGAAAAAATACTCAACATCACTAATCATTAGAGAAATGCAAATCAAAACCACAATGAGATAGCATTCACACCAGCCAGAACGACTATTAAAAAGTCAATAAAGAACAGGTGCAAAGTTATAGAGAAAAGGGAATGCTTACACACGGTTGGTGGGACTGTAAATTGGTACAGCCATTGTGGAAAGTAGTTAGGTGGTTTCTCAAAGATCTCAAAGCAGAATTACCATTCAATTCAGCAATCCCATTACCGGTTATATACCCAAAGAAATATAAATAGTTCTACTGTGTAGGCACATGCCTGTGTATATTCATCACAGCACAATTTACAATAGCAAAGACATGGAATCAACCTAAATGCCTATTAACAGTAGATTAGATAAAGAAAATATGTAATATAGACACCATGGAATACTATGGTGTCATAAAAAGGAGTGAGATAATGTTTTTTACAAAATGTGGTTGGAGCTGGAAGCCATTATCCTAAACAAACCAACACAGGAACTGCAAACTAAATACTCACTTATAAGTGAGAACTAAACATTGAATACACATAGGCAAAAAGAAGGGAACAACAGACACCAAAGCCTACTGAAGGGGGTTGGGGGGAGGAGGGAGGGGATTGAAAAATTACACATCAGGTACTATGCTTATTACCTGGGAAGTGAAATAATCTGTACACCAAATCCCTGTGACATGCAACTTACCTGTATAACAAACCTGCACATGTACCCCTGATCCTAAAATAAAAAAAAAAAAAAAGAAAGAAATAGCAGACTGGTCATGATTTTGTTTCAAACAGCAATTTAAAAAGATTGCTTGCAAGCTCCTGATGAATTATCATGGCTTATCATTAGGAACATTCAAAAATGATTTGTGAAAGATACAGTTGATGAATAGTTTAAAAAGATGATGATGAGGGTGATAACTTCTCAAGAACAATATTTGCTGAACTAACGGCATATTCCCTTTGGACGTTATATCCAAGCTGATAGCTCCAGGAATTTCATGAGCATGCTGTAACTGGATTGCCACAAGGCATAGGATAAGTCTCTTGTAGCATCTTCAATAAATCAACAATAAATAATGGCAGCAGGTTTCCACAGTGACGTGGCTCTATGAATGATATAATATTCCCTGGGCCTGTTCATGACTCTGATGCCCTTCTGGAGGGCACTCTAGTGTAGACCACAGGGTTCTGCCAGTTGAGCACTGCTAGTCCTATAGTAGGTCAATGCACAGAAATCATACCTAGCAGATGTATCTATGGATGACAGGGCTGGAAAAGACAGCTGGTCTGCTGGATGGGCAAATCAAGATGTAAAATGATCCAACAAGTTAGGATGACAGGCAGAAACCAACAAGACACATGTTCCCAGAAGAACTGAAAATTCCTGAATTTTAGATTGCCAATATAGAGATAGATGGAGAAAATTCCTGGCTTAAGAGAACTCATGGGAAAAATTCCTACAGGTAAATTATCTATAAAACTCAGCACAGGGAGGGCCATCTTCAGAGAAAGGTTGTCTTTAATAAAAACAAGATAGTTAATCATTATCTTAAACTCTGACATTGGTTAGACACTTCCAGGCCAAAGTTCAAATGTGGGAGCCCCATTTTAGGAAGTCCAGAAAAGAAGACGAACAAATAAACTGAACTGTTTTGTGTCCAAAAGGTCATGTCTAGACAAGGCTTATATCTTTCTTTCCCACACACTCTTCTTTGAATCCTTTTTGTCTGCCCAAAATCTCATTCACTGGCCAATGGACTATAAGACAAGTTACCAAAAATTATTCAAAATAGCTAAAGATGAATATGCTGTAGGTAACAAACATCACTCTAACTATCTGGTAAATACTCTAAAAATACGTCAATCTTTATCTTTTTTAATTTTTGCATTTTGAGGATTTGAAGATGTTTTTCTAGGAAAAAACAGTTAAGATGCTTAAATTCATGCACTAAAGCATAACTATATACTATACTTTTGTTCTCACCACTCTATTCCCAGCATTGGGAAGAGCTTTTTGCACAGAGTAGGCTATCATCAAGTAACTGCTGAATGAATTAAGGAATGGACAGATGAGTGAATGAACTACTGCTCCATGGTTTATCTCTTGCCAGTCTTTGCATCTCTTCTTTTCCCTGGGCCCCAAGGGGCCCAATCACTTACAGTCCCTTGGAGCTGCTCTTCCACCTGTTGGAGCCTTTGTCCAAGCTGTCTTCTGTCTAAGTGCTCCATGCTGGGCCCATCTGTCCCCTAAACAGGCCCACACTGTGCTTCCTGGCTGTACTTCAAACACAACATTTTCTAGTAAGCCTTTCTTCATCCATTCTAGAATATAAACTAGCTGTGATTTGTGTGGTTTTTTCTCAATTGTTGACTCAATTCTTTACAGCGACTGCTCCTTTTGAAGGCATCTTGTTTGTTTTGTTTTTAATATCATGCTTTGTTTTTCCAAGACAGAACAAATTGAACTTACAGGCTTCATCTGTTATTTCAAAGAGAGATTCATACAGCTAACCACCCAGAGAATTTTAAAATCTGTTATTCCTAATATTGTGCCATTTTAGTAGGGAACTCAAGTAGATTTTTTGTTCTTTTCTTTTTCTTTCTTCTTTACTTTCAAAGCTTAAACATCATTTTAGAAATGAAAACATAAAATAATTGCAAGAATTCTAACCCAAGATGACAATAAATGGCAGCAGAAGAGACACAATAGATTTTTTACATCCAAAATCTGAGGTAGCAAAGTCAGACCAAGCTGCCTGAATTCTGTGGTCTACAGGACACACGTTTTACAAACTAGCACTGAACTTTTATAAATGAGTTGGAATTAGTGCTTTGTGATGGAGGATGAAAGATTAGATCATAAGTTCACTTCTGTGGTTCTGCCAATAAGAAGCAAAGCTGATTAGTAACCCATAGCTGGTCTATTCCCAGGGCTCAAAGGGAAAGGAGGATTAAGAGATTGAGCAAAAGCAAGAGGAAATAAATATGTCTCCAGCATTGGAGGAACTTTGTGTTGCTGTTGTGCCATCCTGTACCTGGATAGTCATGGGGATTTATCAATGCAGCAAACAAAAGCATTTTGCTGCAGCCAGAAAAGGAAGGCTGGGTAACAGGGAGGTTCTGACTTCAGGAAATCCCTTTCTTGGAAAAGATTCACTCTCATACCTTGCAAAGGAATGTGAAGTTTTGTGGCTTCTTTCAAAAGCAAGTTGGGAACAGATGTTTAATTCAAAATACATAAATTCTTCAACCCCAAAATCCCACTCTTCAAATCTATCCCACAGAAATTACACCACTAAGAATGTCAAATGTACAAGGTGTATAACATTATTTATATGGACAAGAGCTGCAAATAAAGAGACCATCCATCAATAGGAGGTTGGCTGAATAAACTAGGCTACACCTCTCCATAAAAAACTATGCAATCCCCAAAAACAAATTACAGCTACACCATATTTCCCAGAGAGATTTTCATAAAACATTGTTAAGTGGAAAGCTGTTGAAACGTGTGGTTTATCAATCTATTCCTGTAAAACAAAAACAGAGGAATTCCCTTTGTATATGTACAAATGCGCTTGCCTGTGTATGTACATGTGTCTGCTTGTGTGTTTGTATGTATGTGCATGTTTACCCAGTATTCTATACGTGTATACCAAAACACAGAATGAACACTCAGTCATAACGTGGGCAATCAAGTGGGTTCTGATGGGGCGAAGGAGTTGGGAAGAGAGAAAAATGAAAAAGGAAAAGAAAAAAATTGTATTAAAAATGCCTCTTTCAACTTCTAGCCTAAAAAAAGGTGGTATAGACCTGTTTCCCTGCTCTTTCCCACTAAGCACAACTATAAACCCTGGAAACAAAGCAATAGACACCCAAAGGACAGCTGTGATGTATGGTAAGAGGAAAGCAATGTGCTTTGCACTTCTGGGACTGGAAGAACAGCACAGTGGCAAGGTGTCTTGTGACCCCACTCAACAAAGAAATAGAAGCCAGATTCTGTCACCCATCCACCAACCACCAGCCCTCAAAAGAAGGTAGTCCCAGTAGGCACATTCCTCCCCTGATCAATCAAGGGCTCCTCTTGACAACACCAAGGGAGCCCAGTGCTACCTGCAAATGGGATTGATTGCCACTGAAAACAGTGACCGTGGAAAGCACTCTCCTTCTCCCTGGGCCTAAGACCCCCATCCCCATCCAGAGACACCCAGGATAACTACACTAATGTTGAAAAAGAAGAACACAGTGGGAGGAATCACTTTACCGATATTAAGGCTGACTACATAGCTACAGTAATCCAGACACTGTGATGTTTGACAGATGGCTGAACAATAGATCCATGGATCAGGATTCAAAACTTAGAGAAAGACCCACAAAAATATGCTTGATTGATTTTTGATGAATGTACAGAAGCAATTCAACAGAGGGAGAATATTCTTTTTGTATGAGGCAAGGTTCAACCAAAGAGGCAGAAAGAGTAGGCGATATTTAGTAAGCATTTGTTGCAAAGAGTTGGGATTAGGCAGCTAGCTGGTCATGTCCAAAATCCACAGGTAGGCATGCGCTGGTGCTGGCCCATAAGTAGGGTTTCATCTTCTCCAGGGAGCCCTCATCTCTGCTTTCAAAGCCTTTCAGCTGATTGAACCAGATCCACTTGGATTACCTAGGATAATATCCCTTAGTTAAAGTCAAGTGATTATGGACTTTAGTCACAAATAAAAAATCAATACCTTCATAGCACTAAATTAAGGTTTGAGTAAATAATTGAGGACTGTAGAGTATCCAAGTTGAAACATCCAAAAGACCATCGCACTTTTCAACATGTAATATAACATATGGACGTCCATAGGCAGCAAATATGAGCCTCAACCTAAACCTCGTAACACACAAAATTAACTCAAAACGGACGATGAATTTAATGTAAAAGCAAGTTTAGAACCACTAAACTTGCAGAAAACGACAAGAAAAGCCTTCAGGATATAAGACTAGGCAAAAAGTTCTTGGATCTGACATTAAAAGCAGAATCAGTAAATGGAAATATTGATAAATGACTCTTGGTAAGTATTAAAACCATTTGTTCTGTGAAAGCCCATGTGGAGATGATGAAAAGAAACACTACAGGCTGCAAGAAAATCTCTGCAAACCACCTATCCAACAAAGGACTAGTCTCTAGAAAATATTAAGATCTCTCAATCCTTAAGAGGAAAAACGAACAATTCAACTGGAAAACAGGCAAAGACATGAACAGATCTTTCACCAGAGGATACACAGGTGGCAAACATCATTAGCCATCAAGAAAATGCAAATAAAACTGCAGTAAGATACGACTCTACACCAACAGAAAGCTAAAATTTAAAAAGTCACAAAACTAAACGCTGTTGAAGAGGTGGAGGAACTGGGTCACTGGCATACTGCTGGTAAGAATGCAACAGGGCTCAGCCACTCTATACACAGTTTGGTGATTTCTTATAAAACTCAGTGTTCCAGAAAAATGAAAACTTATATTCACACAAATGCCTGTATGTATTAGTCTGTTTTGATGCTGCTCTAAAGAACTGCCTGAGACTGGGTAGTTCACAAAGGAAAGAGATTTAATTGACTCACAGTTTAGCATGACTGGAGAGGCCTCAGGAAATTTGCAATCATGGAGGAAAGTAAAGGGGAAGCAAGGCAACTTCTTCACAAGGCGACAGGAAGGAGAAGTGCCAAGAAAAGGGGAAGAGCCCCTTATAAAACCATCAGATCTCATGAGAACTCACTCACTATCATGAGAATAGCATGGGGGAAACTGCTGTCATGATTCAGTTACCTGCACCTGGTCTATCCCTTGACATGTGGGGATTATGGGAATTATAATTCAAGATGAAATTTGGGTGGGGACACAAAGCCTAACCATGTCACTGTACATGAATGTTCACAGTAGTTTTGATCATAATAGCACCAAACTGAGAACCCAGATGTATCTCAACAGGTAAGTAGTGAACAAGCTGCAATGCATGCCTATCACGGAATACTACTCAGCAATAAAAAGGACATGCAGACCTCAATGAGTCTCTAAAGACTTATACTCAAAGAAAAAGCTAATCTTAAAAGATTACATGCTGTATGATTCCGTTCAGATACGATTTTTGAAATGACACAATTTTGGAAATGGAGAAAAGAATAGTGGTTGCCAGGGATAGGGATTTGTTGTGGGGGAAGGAGCATGGCTGTGACTGTAAAAGGGCTATCAGCAGGATCCTTTGGAGCATTTTGACTATGGTGGGGTAGATGTGATAGAATTGGATAAACTAAGTACACACACACACACACACACACACTCACACACACGTAAGTATAAGCAACACTGCGGAAGTCTGAATAAGATGGTTTGAGCCTATCAATCAGTGTCAATATCCTAGTTCTGATATTATACAATAGTTTTGAAAAATGTTACCATTGGGGAAAAGTAGGTGAAGTATAACTTCTTAAAACTACATGCTTGTCTATAATTATTTCAGTAACAATTTCTAGTAAAAAAAGAACCTATACCAAACATTAAAAAATTAATTTATCTTTACATCCTATGCAAAACTATGTTTATCTGTAATTAGATGAATAAAAATTTTAAGTGAATGATTTAGAATGTAAAAAGAGAAAGAAAGCCTTTCATCCTTTTCTATAAAGGACACACCTTCCTTTTTCACCAGCCACTAAATTTTACTAAGGGCAGAGGATTCTCCCTGCTTACCAAGGGACTATGATAACTCCCTTGTCAATCAACCTGAACATCAATCCTGCTATTTTGTCTGGTTTTCCTTGACTTGGGAGGCTGAAGAAACAACGTCCAATAGCTACAAGGAGCTGACATCTGCAGAGCACTGTCTGTCTCACGGCCACGGTGCTAAGAGCTTTGTGTGCCACATTGCACTTAACAATCATAATGGCTAACAATTAGCAGGCACTTCTTTGTGCCAGGCATGCTTCGCACATGTTACCTCATGCTTCACACACGTTATCTCATGCAATCCTCATTCAAGCCCTAAAAGGTAGTACTCCACCCAAGACGGCGTGGAGAAGTTGGTTGGGCACAGCGCAGGGCAGGGGCCCCCCGCACAGACCTTTCTGACCTCACCGGGACCTACGTGCATGGAAGTGAGAGGGCTGGCCTCCCCGTCACCATCGCTGTGGTGTGTGGTCGAGGACCTCAGGCCTGCTTCAGGGTGGTTCACAGGGGGATTAGGGACCTTCAGTCAGGATGTCATGTGCTCCCACAGGCTCCACAGGCAGGTGGCCTCTGGCAGAGTGGGTCACACCTAGGTTTCCCGACATCCTCACAGTCCACAGGCCCAGCCCTGAGCTGATCTGATTAAGGAAGGAAGCAGAACGGATTGCCCATGCCAACACCCCACTGCCGGAACCCAGGGCATTGCCAGCCCTGACATTCTTCCCCCCAGGTTTTCAAATCCAACTTCCCCATTGAACAGGCTTTCCAACACAGGAGGAACTTGCCACCACTCTCCTCCTGGCTGAGATGGCATAGTCACAAGGATTACAGGAGACCACGCTCGTGAATCTCTAAGCACACAGGCAAGATCTTGGAGAGCACTCGATGTCAGCTTTTCAAAAAATCACTTCAAAACAATTGAATGGCATTAAATGTTCTTTCTTATCATAGAAAATTAAAAATTGAGCTGGGCCTGGTGGTTCACACCTTCTACCTCAACACTTTGGAAGGGGGATCTCTTAAGCCCAGGAGTTGGAGACTAACCTGGAAACATAGTGAGACCTCATCTCTACAAAAAATAAAAAGTTAGCTTGGTGTGGTAGTACATACCTGTAGTCTCAGCTACTTCGGAGGCTGAGGTGGGAGGATTGCTTGAGTTCAGGGGGTCGAGGCTGCAGAGAGCCATGACTGCACCAGTGCAGTCCAGCCTGGGCGACCAAGACACTGTCTCAAAAGAGAGAGAGAGAGAGAAAGAAAAGAAAATTAAAAACGGACAGGACTTGGCCTCAAGATGACACAAGGCCACAACTGTGATGGGATTTGAACCACATTTTGAAGGCCTGCAGGTGGTTAGTGTGGTGGTCTGTGTTATTGTATGATTATTGGAATACACAGCAGACTCCAAATGAGACTGACGTTCTTCGGCAAGTTTCACGAAATATACCTGTTAAGTGTATTCAGCATGAAGATTGTTTACTTTTTAAATCAAGCACCATGCGTTAAAATTCTATTTTGTGACTTCCATGAGGAAGCCTTCACCATTTTCAGGTTTGCTCATACCTTACCTTCCTTTTCACCCCATCATATGCAATAATGAAATGACAACTAACAACCACCAAGAGCCCTGAAGCTCTTCCCCCTCGGGCTGTCTTTATCCCCAGGCATCACTTCTGCAAGGTCTTGGTAGAAAAATAATTGAATGCATTAAGCACAAATGTGGACATATTTGACAACAGTTACTTACATGTTTTTTGTCAATTTTAATCTCCATTAACAGTAAAGAGGCTACCCAGGTGCCAGCACTGCTCCAGGCAACTCATATGTCCATCAGCCACCACACCAGGCCACTTCAGAGCGAGTTCCACAGTGCCTTCCCATGCAAGACTCAGTTGATGAAAGGGCATTTAAAAATGGAAGAATTTGGGAATGTAAATTAGTTCAACCATTGTGGAAGAAAGTGTGATGATTCCTCAAAGATTTAGAACTGGAAATATCATTTGACCCAGTAATACCATCACTGGGTATATACCCAAAGGAATATAAATGATTCTATCATAAACATACATGCATGCATATGTTCACTGCAGCACTATTCACAATACCAAAGACATGAATCAACCCAAATGCCCATCAATGATAGGCTGGATAAAGAAAATATGGTACATATACACCATGGAATACCGCGCAGCCATGAAAAGGAATGAGATCATGTCCTTTTCAGGACGTGGATGAAGCTGGAAGCCATTATCCTCAGCAAACTAATGAAGGAACAGAAAACCAGATACTACATGTTCTCACTTATAAGTGGGAGCTGAACAATGAGAACACATGGACACAGGGAGGGGAGCAACACACACTGGGGCCTGTCTGGGGAGGGTGAGAGGGAGAGCATTAGAATAAAGAGCAATGCATGCGGGGCTTAATACCTAGGTGATGGGTTGATAGGTGCAGCAAACCACCATGGCACACGTTTACCTATGTAACAAACCTGCACGTCCTGCACATGTAACCTGGAACTTGAACAATAAAAAAATAAAAAACATGCTTACTGTCTTTCTTTGGTGACTGAAAAAGGATGCATTTGTGTGCCAATGCTTGTAGAACGTTTACATCCATATTCAACTCTCTTTCATTGACCTTGGGGTTTGCAGGGAGGTGGAGCAAAGATAGAGAGGACTCCTAGGAAGACACCGACTCACTACTGCTCACCGGCTGCTCCAGGAGATGCTCTGTCAATCAAGGTAGCTCTCAAGTCACATGGAACCAGGAAATAAGGGTTCTCTGGGTATTTCTCCTTAGCTGAATGCTAAGCAAAGGCTGAAGTGTAGAATTCTATCGCCTCCATTTATCTTTTAACATCCAAGTTGCTTGTCTTGGTAACAGAATTAACAAGAGTGGTCAACTCCAGTCAATAATAATTTAATTGTACATTTAAACATAAGTAAAAGAGTATAATTGAATTGTTTGTAAGGCAAAGGATAACTGCTTAGAGAATGGATACCCCATTCTGTGGGAGGTGATTATTACATGTTGCATGCCTGTATCAAAAAATCTCAAGTACCCCATAAGTGCATACACCTACTATGTACCCACAAGAATTAAAGAATTAAAATGTAAAAAAGAAGTGGTTGAGAAAGCAGAGAATTGATAATAGCAGGCTGGACACATGTACCCTGCACAGGGGCAGCTGCGCAGCTGGCGCATGTCCAGGGGTTTTGAGGTCACGTTAACTTTCTCCTGCTACAAAGTCACATGATTTAAATCCTTTCCAGAAAGACTCAACTTCCCAAAACACCTAACATCATAAAAGAAACTTCTGCACTGGTGCTTGTAATATATTACTCACTATTATCTGAGGGCAACTTCTCACCTGCCGTTTAAAAAAAGAAGAGACAATGGATTATGTACTGAAAAATGCACCCATGCTTTAGGTAGAAAGTAATTATTTGATTTTCAATAATAACAATTATTTCTAGAACATGTTTTTAACTTTTTCAAACAAGAACTTATGATTTCTTACTATTGCCTCAAACTATGATCCAGTCAATCATAAAACTGGCTAAACTATTGAGCAGCAAGTGACTGTTTCAACAAAGATATTACAAACGACATAATCACAGGCCAACAGCTAATTCTTCTGAGGGATATCAAGTAAGCAATACCAAAGAATGACACTAGAAGCTACAAATGCAATTGACTTCAACAATGAACTTACAGAGATTACTAAAATTCAGGTTGGAAAAGTGGGATAGCCTCTGTTTCACATGTTCCTGGCATGAAGGTGTACTGGCCTGAGCCTCTCCCATGGAGGGGTAGGGAGTCCTGGTGCCTGGGTCCCGGGCAGCAGTGAACGGGGAGACAAACTCTGTTCTTGTCAGACGAGAGTCTGGGTGTTGACCAGTGTGCCTGGTTCTCTTCATGTGGGAGACGTGAAGCTGCCCAGATTGCCACTGGAAAGAGGTAAGACAGTCATTGCCAGGGTTAAGGTTTAAGCCTCAAGTAGTTAAAATGAAAAAGTGACTAAGTCATAACCCTGTACCATTCTCAGCATAGAGCAGCTCAATTAACATAACCATTTCTTATCTGAATGGGAACTAAGTCATGAGTCTGGGGAGCATGCAGATTAAGAAACATGTCGAGGTATCATCTTTTTTTTTTTTTAACTATACTTTAAGTTCTAGGGTACATGTGCACAACGTGCAGGTTTGTTACATATGTATACATGTGCTGTGTCGGTTTGCTGCACCCATTAACTCGTCATTTACATTAGGTATTTCTCCTAATGCCATCCCTACCCCATCCCACCAACCCCATGACAAGCCCCAGTATCATCTTTTTAATGCCACAGAGCTTTGAAAAATTATGATTGACTGCAGATGTAACATTGGCAAAACTCAGAAATGTCAGGATTCTTGGCTTCAATGTGTTAAATGATGAAGCTAAAACCCTCAAATTCTTTCTAATTAACAAGTATCTGTATTCGATTCTTGCCTTCCAGTGTCCAGGGGTTCCCTTTAAGACTTGAATTCCCCGATTCATAAACATGAACAGTTGATCTGAGAGCAGACAGGCACTGGGGTACAGGTGTCGAGGGATTGGCAAGGCTCCGTCATTAGCTCAGGGACGTGCTCTGTGCACACTCCCAGCAGAGAGCATCTCAACACTTAGGAAAATTCAAGTTGCTATGTGTCTCCAACATTTTGAGTGTTCTTAAGTGACTAAAACAAGAAATAATAAACACATGAATCCCGAGGGCCTTATTGAAACCTGATACTGAGTAGAAGAATTGTCTAGTAATACTAAATCGTCACAATATTTGTTTCTTTTTTGATAAGAAACAAACAAACAGTCTTGTAGCTCAGGAGCGTTAGGACTGTGCAGTCCAATAGATGCGGGTTAGGACTGTGCAGTCCAAGAGATGCGGGTTAGGACTGTGTAGTCCAGTCAACGTGGGTGAAGACCTGTGTCTACAGCCATCAGTGGCGTTCATGCAGAAGCCTTTGAGGCAATGCATACACCTAAAGGTTTAACTTTTTTTCTCATTTCCTTCCTATGAGTATCTTGGCAGTAAAAAGGAATGGAAGCATCTAAGAGTTTCTGTAAATTCACAACTAGATACGTAGGCAACCTCCAAAAATGGAAAGAGCTTTTGTTGTTGTTTTTAAGCTGAAAAGGTGACTGTTTGGATTTTGCAATGTCTTGTTTCTGGAAACAGAGTCATCAATATTCCCTTCTCGCTACACCTGCCGGGACCCAGTCGCCCTCTCACTGTGGGTTCTGCATTTCTAGGGTGGCCTAGGAGAACCCAGGGGTGAGCAGAGACCATTTCAATGGCAACATTTTCAGAAATTATTAAATAAGATATTCTGACAATGAATTATGAATGCCATGGGGACTGGGGACTCTGCACCATGTCCCTCACAGGCACCAAACAAGACACAGTCCTGGTCACTTAGGCTCTGGAGATACAGTAGCTTTCCCGAGCCTTTTCCATGTTTGTGGGAGCCCACGCCATGGAAATCCACTTAGCACCAGGGAGGAGGAGGGGCCCTGCTTAGGCCAGGAGTCTTGTCTCTTCCTCTCATAACCCAAAAAGAATAAACTCAGAGTCTGTGGCAGATCTGGAAATCCTACCTTTTATAAACCTTGTTAGATTTATACATTTGTTCACAGATGACTGGAATTGGCTCAAAGCAGAGATGCTGCCACAAACCCACACTAGCTGCAATGAACAGGGTGGAGGAAACATTTTTCAGATGTGGCTGGGACTGATGTAGACGCTCCAGTGATCACTGAGCGAAGCCTGCAAGCGCAGGAGGCGAAGCGGAGAACCTTGTCAGAAGCTGGAAAGCTCCTTGTTTCTGCCAAATCCTACTGCTTTCCAGCTAAAAACAAGGATTTTTTAAAAGAGAACATTATAAACAAAATAAGCAGAACAATAAATGAGACGCTGCATAGGTTTAGTGTAATTTGTTTTCCTTGTTGATTTTTACTATAAATGCAACCAGCAGAGTTTAACTGCACTCAAGCTCTCCAGCAATCGAGAGCACCAGCACTTGGCTACAGTACCTTGAAAGGACCCCAGGCCTATGCAGCCGTCATGGTTTTATAGCAATCAGCTATTATGAGACCATGTGGTGGTGCAAGAATCTAATGTGTTGCCCAGAAACGAGGATGACATAATCAAACTCAGCTTAAATGAAAGACAATGAGAAGATTTCACCTAAAATCCTTAACAATGGGTTTCTTTACAGAGAGTTTGAAGTTATCTTCCACACACTTGGCGTCTGGTAGGGCTCTACTGAAAGCTCACATCTCAGAGGTTTCTACTCTGAAGATGTACAGACCTGGAAGAGAATTAGAGTCATATGTTATTTTAATTAGATGAAAATGGTCCATAAATATATCATCTCTTGCTCTCACTTTCCCGTTCATCAGCAAGTCCTATGGGCTCCCAAACACACCCAGCATCCTTTCTTTGCCTCCTTCTTTGTTACCCTAATCCATCAGTTCTCATAGTGTGGGCTGCAGACACCTGAGAGGCCCTGGAAGGGACCTGGGAATCCACAAGACCAAAACTATTTTCATCAGAATATTCAGATGTTATTTATCCTTCTTCTTGTGTTGATATTTATACTAATGGTTCCAAAGAAATGACAGGAAGAACTGCTCGTTCTTTAGCATGATACGAAGCGCAGCACTGACCTGCAGCAGTGATCATTGTCCTCTTGGCCCCCACAGACTTGCCTGCGAAAGAAGTGCCACTTCCGTTAAAGACTGTCCCTGAAGAAGCCGCATAAATTGTGAATTGTATGAAGCCTCAACTCTTCAATGCATGTTTTTCAATGCATGTTCAATGCACAAACTGGAAGGACACAGACAGCCTGTCTGCTACAGATGGAAGTTTGTGGTGATCTCAGAGAAAACTACTCACGGGACGGTTTGGGTTTTTTGGTGGTGGTGTTTTTCTTTTTTTCTGAGACAGAGTCTTGCTCCGTTGCCCAGGCTAGAGTGTAGAGGTGTGATCTCGGGTCACTGCAAGCTCCACCTCCCAGGTTCAAGTGATTCTCCTGCCTCAGCCTCCCAAGTAGCTGAGATTACAGGCACCCGCCATCACGCCTGCCTAATTTTTGTATTTTCGTAGAGATGGGGTTTCACCATGTTGGCCAGGCTGGTCTTGAACTCCTGACCTCTGGGGATCCACCCGCCTCAGCCTCCCAAAGTGCTGAGATGACAGGCGTGAGCCACCAGGCCTGGCCAATAGGACGGTTTTTACTTGGAAGAAAGACAGCTGACAAACTAAGGGAATCCAGACTTGAGTTTGTGGCTGGTATTTTCTCAGAAATGAGTGGAGGGAGCCATTGCCTCCAGGAGCACAGCTGACACCGTCTCTTGGCAAGAACACAATTCGAGGTCTAGAGTGAAAATCTGAATTTCAGGAAATGTATATCTGCCTCTGCACACTCAACAGATTTCAGATACTTAAAGTGTTTTCTGATAAAATCAATGGGGATATTAGGGAATGTGATTTTTTAACGATAAGATTCATGATATATGTCAATATTTGGAAGATCTGCACAATTCGGTGGAGCGAATTTTCTAAATGACAAATGCTTGATGTTATAAATAGTATAATTGCAGGGGGACAAGGTGAATTCAAAGAGTAAGAATGACAAATGAATTTTCATATAAAAAAGTTAAAAGTTTGTTACTGTGGTTTCAGATTTCATGTTGCAATTAATCATTAAGAAACTATCACTTGTCTAGTTTTGGTACAGATAAGGAAAACATCCACAATCATAGGAAAAGGTTATTAACTCTCCCTTTTCCAACTACTCATCTATATGGGGGTGAATTTTTTTCATGTACTTCAGCCAGAACGGATATCATGGCAGACTAAAGGCAGGGGCAGCTGTAAGGATCCAGCTGTCTCCTATTAAGCTAGACATCATAAAACCGTAATAGTCACTCATCACTAATTGTTTTCATTTCAAAAGATATAATTATTTTCCATAAAAAATAGATATTATCACTGTTTACATGCAGCAGGCTTATAATTATTGGTTTTAAATATATTAATAAATTATCCTGTTTTAATTTCTGAGAAAATAATTTCTCAGTCAATGTAGATAGATATAACCCACATAATCTCATTAAATCCCCATCACAGCCCTATGAACTAAGTACTGTTATGTCCAATTTATATCCTGCAAGAGTAAAGGGGCCCATTATTAATGTAATTAGGATAAATTTGCCACTAAAATTAAATATGTTGACTGTAAAGACAAGGGTTGATCTGCCTTGATAAGATTTTCTCTTAAAACCACCTGCCTGCCTTGGTGAACATTCAACAGGCAACTTTCTCCTCTACTCAGAAGCGGCATCCCGCACGCACAAGCAGCTGGCCCCGGGGAACTGGCACAAGGATTCAGGTCCCCTCCAGAGCAAGCGTTCCTCTTTTCTGACCAGAAAGGTGTCTTGAGTAGAACTACCATGGCAACAACACATGAGGCTTGGAGAGTTCACACTTAGACATCTGATCCTAATCCCGTAGATGACAGCTTTGTGTCCTTCGGCTTCTCAGCCCTGCACTCAGCCAAGCAATAAATCGGGCTGCTGGGTAACAGAAGGATCCCTGGTGAATTACAGCTCATTCACCAGAACCAGATGAGTGGTCCACCTTCTTTATGAAGCAAGAAAATGCCTCTCTCTGGCAAAACCCCATCTCTACAGATAAAAAATTAAAACATTAGCTGGGCACGGTGGAGTGTGCCTGTAGTCCTAGCTACTCGGGAGGCTGAGGTGGGAGGATTGCTTGAGCCTGGGAGGTCGAGGCTGTAGTGAGCTGAGATCGAACGACTGCACTCCAGCCTGGACAACAGAGTGAGACCCTGCCTCAAAAAAAAAAAAAAAAAAAAAACGAAAAAGAAAATCCTTCTCTCAAAGCTACAAGGCTGAGAACAAACTCTGGCTTCTGCAGGAAGCAGCAACATAGCACAACATGTCCAGGGTTCTTTCAGACAGTGATTCTCGATTTGGGGTAACTTCATCCCCATGGGACATTTTGCCAGCCTGGAGGCCTTGGTGGTTGTCATGATGGGTGTGGGTGTGGACGCTACTGACACCAGGTAGGTGGAGGTCAGGGATGTGGCTACATGTCCTGCAAGGCACAGGACCCCCCCCACAACACACACACACTGAGAAGGATACAGCCCTGCATCAGAAGAGTAAGGGTGAGGCACCCCATTTCGGAACTGCCCTGCTATCCAGACACCCCTCTGCATGGCACCCACCTCAGGAGTCCACTCATCAGGTTCCAGAGAACGTCTCTGGGGCCTGCATCTTCCATAGCATATGGAGTCCTGTATAATTGCCAGTCCCTGCTAATCCAACATGCAGCAGAGTGCCTTGTCCAGAATGAGCATTTGATAAACATAAATAGTGGCTTAATAAATATTATTATATTATCTGTACCTCTAGTGTCAATAATCTTACAAAGAAATCGACCCACTAATAAGTTAGAGCCGCTGGATCCAATGGTAAGTTGGCATGTCCACATCAGGTATACCAGAAGTAGTACCAGGATAAAAATGTGAATATTCCTACCCCAAAAAATAGGAGTGTGAACTCTTACATAAGGCATCTTTTGTAATTAAAACATCTCAAAGTAATCCAAGAATAATTATTGAAAGGATAAACCAGAGTCCTAGAAACACTGCCAAGGATTTCTTCACTTGAGTGGAAGGAGACCACACAATGATGACCTCTCTGAGCTGCACCGTTGCCGGTCACTCTCACTCAGCTCTCCACTGTCTGACCAGAATTCGCCCACAGCTACTGCATGCCTACTATAATTGCCAACTGTTCTAGAAACTGCGGATTTGAAACGTAAAAGACTCAGCGCAGCCCTCCAAGAGCTCACGGCCAGAGTGGGAATGTGAAGATAATTTTTCCCAGTGGGTAAAGGTGCTAGAGACCCCAAAGAATATGCGTCCAGCCACTGTGTGAGCTCACGTGATCTCTGAATCACGTGATCTCTAAATCACGTGATCTCATTTCCTTTAAAGGCAGGGGCAGTGAGGAAGGAGACCGGGAGGGCTGGCATCCAGGTGGGAGACCATGGTGTTTAGATTGGATGGTGGTAGACACCAGGATGATGAGAAACGCTCAGAGCTGAGTCTGTTCTGAAGCCACAGTCCTCATCGGTGTGGTTCCTCCAAGTGCAGAACGCTTGAGAGAGGGGCTTCGCTCTCACTGAAACTGGGCTCTCCCTGCAGTGTGAGGCCAACCCCAGGCCTTGGCAAAACCCCCTGGGCCAAGACTGCCCATCAGGCCTCGCAGGTGTTGGCCAGCAGCCTCCCTCCTCACGCACGGCTGGAGCACGGTTCGCAGCTTCTCAACGTTCATGTTCCCAAGGGCAGCAGGATGACAGTCACCCACCCCCACAACGGCCTTCGCACCGCCTCTACTGCAAATCCTGGCTCCCCGGCCACTAGCGTGGAACATGGGCCTGGTGTCCAGCCTCTCTCAGCCTCTGAGTCCTCATCTATAAAGTCAGCAGCAGAAAACTCACTCTCAGGATTATTCTGACAAACAGACAGCACATAAAGTTCCTGGTGTATGCAGAGTGCTCACAACCCTACTCACGTCTCTTCTCCCCTCCGATGCTGTGACAAGAAAACCAGGTGCTTTGGCAGTGCAGGAGGGCCCAGCACTCTGCTAGCAGCTGGCCACTTAACTCTGGACCTCCAGGGCCTCGGATGTCCATGATCACCCCAAATGGAGGCAGTGCTGTCTCCTTCCAGGAGCACGAAATAAGGTATAAGTACAGCCCCCGACACAAAGAAAAGGATTCCTAGTGATGGTTATTAATATCTTATGGACAGGACACATCTACCAACCCTGTCACCAGCAGGTTCAAATACAGCCATTCGATCAGCATTTATTTTTCACCTTCTGGGCGATGGTGGGGCTGGGGGAGTCGAGGGGTGGGTGGTGCTGGCATATATCAGTAAATGAGAAGGGTAAACACAGCCTTTAAAGAGACACATAAAACAGCAATTGAAAACAAGGTCAGAAAGCAGAAGGATTCTGGAACCATGGCTTATGTGTGCTGTGGCCTTGGGCAAGGTCTCTGACTTCATTTTTCTCAGCTGTAAAGTTTGATATGAAGAATAAGTGAAAGCTCACCTATAAGTCGTGAAGCACACTGCCTGGTACCCAGTGAGAACCTCCTCTGTATTAGCTGCCACTGCAGTTTCCTTACACTTAAAGCTATCATTATCATGATTATTCAGGAGTAAGGCAATTGTTCGAGTTAGGACTTTTGCAGTTGGAAATTAAAGAAACTGATTTCATGTAGGGTAAGCCAAATTAAACGGTCTGTCTTCACATGACCAGTGCATCCTTGGTCGGGACAGACGCAGGCCCAGCTGAATGCAGGAACTGAGGCGATGTCTTTGGGATTCCCAGTTGCTTTGTATTGCTTTGATCGTTTGCTCTCAGCCTAAAGCAATTATTTTATACTCAGGTAACCTTTCTCTCTTTTAAAAGGAAAAATAGCCTTGAAGATCTTCAGAATTTTATCTTCCAGTTTCCATGGAAGTTTTTTCACACACACACAAATAAGGCTTCTCCCTTCTCCTGTAGCTCCTCCTGATTCCAGGAAAGGACTCTGACTGCCCGGGCTGGGCTTCGCAGCCACCTGGGCTGATCCTTGGGTGGGGAAGAGCGGTGGGACCAGCCAGGCCTGCGACACAGGCTCCCCGGGGACTGTCGTAGCAGAATCCACTACTGGCAACCGCATTTGAATCACTGGGCTGGGAGGAACGGTTCCCCAGAGGAAAGGGGTGGGCAGAGTGGTGAGAGGCAGAAACAGAGCCCCCGGCGGCAACAGACACAGACAGCCATGAAGCTGGAAAACAGTACAATGAGGTCATGACACTCTAAATGAGAGAGGCAGATTCTCTGCGGGTCTTTGGGAAGAAACGATGAAAAACATTGCCTAACTGTCACCCTGCAGGACTTCTGCCTCCCAAGGTTCACAGCTTAGTTTGAAAGTGACTCAAACTCCGGTAGGTTGCTCATTTCATTCCCAAGAATAAAATCATAAACATCTAGGCAGAAAGCTTTCTGTGGTCCGCTTCCTAATGGACGTTGCATGAATGCTTGGCCAAAATTGAGTTCATTCGATTCTTAATATTCGAGTTAAAGTAGTTTTGTATTTCTTTATTTATAAATATCCCAGGAAATACTCAGTGAATCTTTGAATTGTCTTTTTTTACTTCAGTAAGTGTTCCCAAGTGCCCGCTGATCTAATTAATTCTGCAATTAAAATCCAGGTCCTATAGGGCAGCACTTTTGTGATCACTAGCCCAGTGAAATCACAGGGAACGGGATAAAATACACTTTCATTTGTCCCGATGTCCTTCATACCTTCTCAACGCAGACTTTAAGGCTTTTGCAGATAAATATGAAACATGCTTTATCAACCTTCTACAAACACACAAAAGTCCCCAGACACTTCGTGATTGCAACACCACTTGGCATCTCATCTAGTGCCTGGGGCCAGTGATGGGAATGGGAGTTTATTTTCAAAGCTGCACTCCTCGTCCTGCCAGTTAATAAGCAGGTGAGCAGGGCCTTGCTTTGGCAGTCTCCACTCCGCTCCTAAACCAGACGCCCTCCCCTTCACCCCTTGATCTTCTGCCCTCCGGTCCTTCGCCCTGGGACCCTCCTCCTGCTCTACCTCACCAGCTCCTCAGGACCAGCTTTCCCCGAGTCTCACAGGGTGACCCCCTCCTCGGGGTGTTGAGGACCCCTGTGGAGCCTCCAGCATCTGTGCTTTCCTGCATGGAGGCACAGTGAAGGCTGCGGGATAATCACCTGCTCACTGTCTCCTCTGCTAGGGCCCCTTGAGGGCCAGAACCTCGCCGCACCAGTGGATGTCACGTCGGAGGTGTTGACAGTGTTCACTGGGCAGGTTAACTTATTCCACAAGTATCGGACACGCAACCCTGAAGGAGGTGTGGTTCTGTAGGCCCCAGAACATGAGCTCATGCAATCCTCACGGCTTTCCTGTTGGGTATTCGCCATTGCCTTCCCATTTTGCAGGTAAGGAAACAGGTGCAGAAAAGTGAAGCAAAAGTCAAAACCCCTCCCAGGTAGGAGGGGGCCAGATTCAACCCAGGCAGGGGCCCTAAAGAGCGACCTGCTATGAGAATAAAGTTAAAGGATGCACAAGGAGCCGTGCAGACGTGGCTGGAATGCACCTGTGCCCAGCACCTTGGTCTCCTCCCTTCTAGAAATTCACCACAGCCCTGGCAGCCTCCCAGCCTGAGAAGTAGGCGTCACCTCATCAGGAAGCCACACTCTGCTTTTCCAATTCCCAGGAAATTCCAATCCCCAGGTGCCCCATCCACTCATTTCCTTAGACATGGCGTTGGGCACACCACACTCTGCAGACGGGCCTTCCTGCGTCCACACTGTATGACTAAAACGCAGTGGGGTAGCAGGTCCAGGATCCTCCCTCAAGATGAGAAGAGCTGGCTATGCCTGGTTTATGGATAGTTTTATACGTCGTCACACACAGCCTTCCCGCGCCATTCTATTTCCATCCTGTGGAGATCCTGGGTGAAGGGAGCTTTCTTTATTCCCTTACACCCTGTTTAAAAACATGCTGATCAGAAAACCGTCGATCCTCTTTCTGCCACCGTAAATGAGTTTGTGTTTGCTAGAACTTTGCGTGCCTGGCCTCGTGCAGCGAGAGCTTCTCTGGGTCTGGCTCCTGTCACTCAGCACGATGATTGTGAGTGTCCTTCCTGCGCTGCATAGGCGAGGAGCTCGTCTCTGCTCACTACTGAGCGCTGTTCACCATGTGTACACGCCGGGGTGTGTCCTTCACCTGTTGGGAGACAAAGGGTTGCTCCCTTTGGAGATACTATGAATGTGGCTGCCATGGACATTCATGTGCAAAACAACCAAAACACCGACAACTCCTGTGAGGTCAGGCTCTGCCCTCCCACAGACATCCCCACCGCTCCACTGGAGCGTCCTTCTACCACTGCCCTGGAGCTGTTCCAAGGCTCCTAGGCCTTTGTTTTAAATATGCAGGACACACTCCCACATTCTCTGAACCGCCCATCCTGGATGCCAGGAGCTTTGGTTTCCATCACTGGGAGAGGTGAGTCACCCCATCTCTGTCTCTGTAGCCACCAACTTTTATCATTGTCCCCCAAGAATTCTGTGAAAGTGTCCCAATCGTTTCTCCGCCTCCAGTCTCATCGTTCTCAAATGTTCCCTCAACAATGACACCTCTTCTGAAACACAAACCACCACACTGTGTCCCCAGAGCTGAGATGGCGCCACTGCACTCCAGCCTGGGCCACAGAGTGAGACTGTGTCTCAAAAAAAAAAAAAAAAAAAAAATAGATTACAGTGATGGAAATATATTAGAAATCACTGAATGAACTATATACTTCAATAGATTACAGTGATGGAAATATATTAAAAATCACTGAATGAACTATATACTTCAAAAGGTGGAATTGTGTAGCATATAATGTCAGTAAAGCTAATTGTAAAATAGAACGATGCTATCTGGGCACCTTGGGCTCCATTCTGATGCTTGAACAAATGTTTGTGGAGTCCCTAATAGTGTGTCCCGGTGGAACATGACAGGAAGAGTTCCGCCTGGAAAGACTTTCAAACCAAGATCATCAGTCCCCCACCCAGAGGGGAAACCTCAGTGGAGCCTCGAGGAGCATCCTATTCCAGGCAACGCGGTTTCTCCCTGTGCCCACCAAGAAGAGTAATCCCCAGACAGATACAGAAATGATTCACTTCATGAAAATATTTACCTTTCACCCACAGCGTCTCCAGGAGATCTGCCCGTGGTGTACGTGCGCTGTCTGCCCAGCAACACCAGTTCTGGGAGCAGCACGGCCTGTTTCCTGGGAGCTACATCCAGGTGCATTGCATCCATATGACTCCTGTGTGCTTTGTTCCCAGGACCGGTTAGGGGCTTGAGGGGCCTGACTGAAGACTGAGTGACTGCGGGGCTCAGCCTGACTGTTAAAGTGGGCCCCATTCCCTGAATGTGTAGACTTGGGCAATGAAGGAGGAAGAGCCCTCTCTCTTTTTGACCGTGGCTATGCAATAAAAGTCTAGGAAGCCCTCAGCAGCCAGGGAGGAAGGCAGAGGCTGGAGCCATAGGGCCAGTGGGGCCAGGATGAGGGAGAATTTCCTGCAGCACTGGTGTTCCAGTTCCGACGAGCCTCAGGCCCACAAGCATCACGACCCCCCACGCAGCTACCCTGGCTTCTGTGCCAAAGGGCGAAGATGAACCCTGGCATTATTTCATTATTTTACGAAATTTCATTGTCTCCTTTTATCTTATTCAAGTTGGGTTTCTTTCACTGGCTGATAAAAGTCTGAGCAGATAGATTACTAAAAATGATTTTGTTTCACCAGCCTTAACTCATTCAGTCATTATTTACTGAGGCACCACCACATGCTAGATGGCATTCCAGGTGCTGCGTGTTTATCCAGGAGCCAGCCAGGAGCCCTGTCCTGTGGAGTCTGTGTCTTCACCTACAGGGAATTGCTCATTCCATCATGGATTCACAGACACTTACTGAATTCCTAATAAATAAACTCTCCATTCCGCAGCATTAAATAAGTTTCTTGAAGCTAGGCTGTTAATACTTTGAGCGATATTGTCCATACTCCTGGCCAACTCTCATTTAAGGGCATGCATGACCTGAGCATTTTACCAGCCTACCTAGCGCATTAGTCAGGGTTCTCTAGAGGGACTGAACTCATAGGATCTATGTATATATGAAAAGGAAGTTTATTAAGGAGAATTGACTTACATCAAGAGTAACCACTCTTGCCAGGGGCTCTCGGGCCTTTGGCCACAGACCGCAGGCTACGCTGTCGGCTTCCCTACTTTTGAGGTTTTGGGACTCCTCGGACTGAGCCACTACTGGCTTCCTTGCTCCTCAACTCGGAGGCAGCTTTTCGTGGGACTTCACCTTGTGATCGTGTGAGTTAATTCTCCTTAATAAACTCCCTTTCATGTGCATATATATCCTATCAGTTCTGAGGAAGAGTAGAGGTTGCACTTAACTGAGAAGGTGTTTAGTCATTTCCCATTACGCAAAACGCTGGGGGGATTTCTCAACCCCTGCTATTATGTGGGAGAACAGGTGTCAGGTAACAGTTCAACATTATCAAAGTGAAGAAAGCAATTCACTAAAGGTCTGATGATCAGACTTGTCAGCTGCTAATAAGTCAGCTGAGATGAAGACTGAACGCCGAATGTCGCACGCGGAAATGCAAAAGTCTTCACTGACTTCAATAAAAAAAAAAAAAAAAAAAAAAAAAAAAAAAAAAAAACTGGTTTTGATGCACAGGTGAGACTAATATCTCTAATTGTCAATTGTCCATAATTATTGATAAATTAGTTTTCCCTCAGCCTTTTAAAGTCTGGAGTTTGGGATGCTATGCCGTTCTTATATAGTGCCAGTATTTACAACACAAAGAAATTTAGCATGTTTTTGACAAATAACACTATTTATAAGTAGAATTCAAGTCTTTGACTAATCCAGTGTAGATTAAAAAATTGTATTTATGTCATGAGTTTCACAATTTTTCATCTTTAAACTATTTCAATTTCTCAATTTTTAATCACTTGTTCTGGCCACAGAACCAGCCAAATAACATACACTGGACATGTTATTTGAATGCATGGTTGTCTGTTGTGTTTGGATGGGACTTATTTTCTATTATTAGTCTATTATTTCTAAGTGAAGGCCATGCTAAAAATGCCTCCAAAACCCATCGTATAATTCATCATCCTCCTGGTGTCTTACTTTGTAGTCATAGGATTATAGGAAGATCATTTTGAAACATGGAAATTTGCATGTTAAAGGGGACTGCCTGAAAGGAGGAAGCGCTTTTCTCAGGAAACTATAATTAACAACAGAATAAGAAAGTGGTGATCACAGTGCCCTGCATCCAAACACTGCCTTCTTCCGAATCGTAAATGCGTAAGAATCCAGAGCTGAAAGGGACTCTGCAGATAGAAAATCAAGTTCAAGCCTCTAACTGACGGGAACTCGAGGCACACACGCAGGGAAATTAAGTGACTTTCATACGTTAACTTTGCCCAGTGATGACTGAGAATACCTAAAATAAAATTCTATACACATGTTTACAAGTGAGTATGTTTCCTATCTTAGTCCTATCGGGTTGCTACAACAAAACACCATAAGCTGGCTGGCTTTCACCACAGAAATTTATTTCTCACAATTTTGGAGCCTGGGAAGTCTCAGATCAGTGTCTGGTAAAGACCTGCTTTCTGGTTCCTAAATGGTGCCTTCTGGCTGTGTTTTCACATGGTGGGAGGGGCGAGCCAGCCCTCCAGGGCTTCCTCCATAAGGGCAGGAATCTCATTTGCAAGGGCTCCACCCACATGGCCTAATCGCCTCTCAAAGGGGATCTCTGGGGATTGTATTTGGAGGGGATGCAAACACTCAGACCATAGCATTCCTCAAGTACTAATATGTTATTATGTGTAAAAAAAATGTGGAACAGCTTACAAACTTCATGTATATAAATTTCATATCATATAGTGCGTTAAGGGTTGAGAAAGGGGAAAGTGCCTATGTATACCTCTGTATTTTAGCTACCTATTTGCTTCTCTATGCATAATGTATTTCTGGAAGGATACATTAGGAACTGATGATACATTTGTTATGTCTGCACACTGAAGATGAGAGATGGGCTTGAGATCTGAGAGCCAAGGGCAGGGAGCAAGCACTTGGCCTGCACACACTCGGCCAGCACTGTCTTCTGGGACATTCTCTTCTAGAATCCAGGCAACAGTGTAGGCAGGCTTTCCAAATGGTGAGTTATAAAAAATGGTTTAGACAGTTTCACAATTTTTTGAATATTTACATGATCTCCCTAGGTGGATAAAGGTAACATCTATAATTTTTACATTTTTTAAACATATTCAGTTACTTTAATCTCCCCCTGTATAAACATATAAATCATAGATAGGGGAAAAGTCTTACTTAGTTCCTCCACTGTTTATTAGGCTCCCCACTGTCAATGAAATAAATAACTAAGATACTATCCTTCAGGTTATTTCTCACAATGACAGGGTGAAACTCAAAAGGATTTTAAAAATATAACTAATCACAAAACATTCCCCATGCTTTCACACTACTCTCAAAGATTTGGAATATTTTATGACACACGACTTTTTGCGTGATTCCAGCTTTTTATGATTTTTCTATCTATATTCCAAATTCTGTTACTGTAAGCAAACATTCCTTCAAATCCTTTTCAAAATATAAAATTACTAAATTAAAATGCAATAAAATATATTCATTCAGCCAACAAATATTTATTAATGTCTGCTACACAAAATGAAGGCTCTATTAGACCTACTCTATTAAAATAAAAATGAAGAAAGAGAAGCATAAATAAATTTAAAAGATTAGTAAGAAATTCTAAATAATAATGTAACCTCACAGTGGGCCTGGTTAGAAAAAAACACTTCCCCGTCCTTCCTTTGTTGAAACGCTCCCTATCCCATGTGGAGATGCTTTCGAGGCCATTTCTGACTTGTGAAGGATGGCGGGGAAGGAAGAATCAGAAGACCATGCAAACTAGCTCCAGTGCAGCTGGGTTTCTGAGCACATCCAGAGGTAACACGTACAAACACATTCTGTGGCAGAGCTGGACCCCACAGGCCGTGAACATTTCTAGACAGTTTGTGTCTGTTTTCCCTCACTCTGAGTCAGGTATCAGTTCCTTCCCTCGCCAAGACACCTGACTCTCGTCTCCGCTTCTCTTCTCTCTGCAGACCGGCTTTCTCTGCCGGTTCTTAATTTCTGCTTTCCCTGGGGGTGGCTCCAGTGTGGTGCCACTTCCACACAGCCCCCTTCATCACCAGAGCCCTGCATCATGCGACTGCAGTCAAAGGGGAGAGACAGAGGGAACGCGGCTCCACCTAGACCTTGGGCGCCCTACACCTGGGTCAGTGCCCCGCTTCTCCCACCTTCTAGCTAAGGTCAGCAAGCTCAGACACCCTTTTATTCCAGGTGTGATGGATGGTGAGGCAGGTGAGAATGGAACTCAAGCATTGCATGCAAATCGACCGACATCTGCTGCAAGACTCAAGGTACCCGGGGGATTATTCCAGAAGTTGGTTTTTGCTTCAATAGTTTTATGTAAGAATTTAAAATGTGTTGCATACCTTCTTGCAAATACGATCTCGTCATACGCGCCCACTTACAACTTTACAACTTTTTAATGGCTCGCCCTTGTCCTCAGTGTAAATCTCAGAGTTCTCAGCCTTAAGCATTTTCCCTCTCCTAACCTCTGCTCTCCTAACCGCTCCCCTCCTAACCTCTCCTAGCCTATTTCATAATCCTCCTCTCCTCATAAACATTATCCCTTACTTCCAGACCTTTGCACATCCTGTAATTATTCTTGGAATTATCAGCACTTCATGCTATATAAATGAAACTGAAACCTTTAATTTTGTTTTTAGAGTTTGAAAAACATTTGCAATCAGGTCTGCTCCAGAGAAAAGTGAGAGGTAAGAATAAAAATGGTGTGCAGTGTGTTTGATCTCCCAGTGAAGCCCACCTCCTTGCCAACCCGCCCACCAGGAGCTTGGTTCACTTCTGATCTTTGCTCCACCCTAGTGAAATCAGATCAGGGAAGATCCAAAATTCACTCATCCAAATGAAACTAGCTCACAGTTTCCATTTCATTTACCACTCCCAGTGCTATCTGCATTGAATCATGAATCAAAATTTTAAGATAAAGTCGTAATGTTAGAATGTTAAACTGTCCATCTTCAGCCAGTGGAAAATTGACATTATTTTCCATTTGAAAGGCAGGTGGAGCCTTTCCAATGACTCTGAGTTCAGTTTTCTGCCATTGTATAAGGCAGAGTTCGGCTGCACTTTCATTGTCATGAAAGTACATATTGCATGGATGAATAAAGGAAATTTTTCATAAAACTATCTGTGATTGCATCTGCCAAGGCTGGTCTGCAGAGCTGCACATCAACACAACAGCTCATATGAATTTCCACAATAGGCCAGAAATGATTAAATAATTTTTGTAGAACAGCATTTGAAATTTTGCTTCTGTCTCTATTTTTCATAATAGTCAGCAGAGAACTGATTGCATCCCTCCAAGAAATGAATAATTTGGCATTTTAAAGAGGTTCAGAGGCACACATTAGCACAGAAAAACCATTACAAGCCAATGTGTCAGGCGCACACATCTTGGCGGCCTTTTCAAGTACTTTATCTTTCAACTCTACCAAATGCTATTTTTTAAAAGCATCCAGATTTCTATCCTAAAGGCAATTATTTTCTTAAAGTTCATAAAGGGTAGGAGACAAATGAAAAATGCATTTTAACATGTATATCTGTGTCCCCCTAGCAACAAAATCTAAATAGTATATTAAACTGCAACTCTGAGAGCTGTGAGGAAAAGGAGCTTGCATAATTCTAGTCCACTGTATTAAGAAATCCATGAGATGGTCTAAAACCATTTTATGTCCATACAAACAAAAGCTACACAAATTCCCCAATGTTCTTACGAAACTTTGTCAATGCCTTCTGTGACGGATAGAGTTCATGTGTGAAATTGGCTAGGTTACAGTACCCAGTTATTCAATTAAATGCTAATCTGGGGTTGCTGCAAAGACATTTTGTAGATGTGGTTCATATCTATCATCAGGTGACTTTAAGTAAAAAAGTAGATGAGGTCCACTCACATACTCTTGGAGAAGAGGAAGGTCTGACCATCAGCTCCTGATTCAGCTTCCAGGATGCCCACCTGCCCCTTGGATTTCAGAATTACCAGCCCTACAATCATGTGAATGAATGTGTTGAAATAAATCTCTTGATAGATAGATAGATAATAGATAGACGGACAGATAAATAGATATAGAGACATAGAGACAGAGAGATAGAGAGATAGGGAAAGATAGATGATAGATAGATAGGTAGATAGATAGATAGACAGATAAAGAGAGAGAGATAGCTATCTTCTAATGGTTCTGTTTCTCTAGAGAACCCTGACTGATATATTGTCCCATGTGATAATATTCACTAATATACATTTCACACCCTATAGTTTTTTCAAGGGGAAATGCTCTGTGAATATATTAATGATATGAAGCCCTGTGAAGGTATTGTCTATGTGAACACATTTTTTTGGTGGCATTAAATCAGCTTTTTCAAATCATAATTCCAGTTACCTAAACAAGTTGCCTGAGTTACTCAAGCAACCAGAAGAATCAAGACCACTTCCAAATTACCTCTTACGATTTCCAGGATGTAACCTTAAGGAGCTGACTAATAATTGCTATTGTTGCTGTGTGTTCTAGTTGGAAAAGTTAGAACCGTACAAATGGAATTGGTGTACTACAAACATAACACAAAGATGGGAGGTGAGCCTGTGGGTACTTTCTTCGATGTTTCTCAAGGGAAAATGGGGGCGTACACCTCTCACTTAACCAGGTTAAACTGCTATTTTTCTGCTGACTTGATGATTACATTTCTGTCTTATTTCCTGATTTAGATCATCAAATTTAAAGTCAGTGCACCTATAATCCCAGCACTTTGGGAGGCCGAGGCGCGTGGATCATGAGGTCAGGAGATCGAGACCATCCTGACTAACACGGTGAAACCCCGTCTCTACCAAAAAATACAAAAAAAAAAAAAAAATTAGCCGGGCGTGGTGGCGGGTGCCCATAGTCCCAGCTACTCAGGAGGCAGAGGCAGGAGAATGACATGAACCCAGGAGGCAGAGCTTGCAGTTAGCTGATATCGTGCCACTGCCAGCCTGGGCAACAGAGTGGTGAGACTCCACCTCAAAAAATAAAAATAAAAAATAAAAAAATAAAAATAAAAAATAAAAAAATAAAATTGGTGCACCGATGAGCGGGCCTCCCTCATTCTTCAGCAGAGCTCCTCTTAAAGTCCCCACTAGTGCTTTCTAGCGAAAGCCTATAAACACTGGAAACAAAAAGTGGAAGCTGCGGACCAGCTCCTCGGGAATTAACCCTGCCTTTCCTGGAAGACAGTCACACCTCACATTCTGATGCGAATATACACTCCAACAGATGACACACGGCTTCTCGACCGCCCTCACTCCTCACAGAGCGCCCGTCTTCTGTCCTGCATACAGCGGCATGTGACAAGTCACTGGACCTTCTGAGCCCAAATACCTGATATCCTTGATTTTATAAAGGCAGGTGGGAATTATAAACACTCACTTAAAATGAACCAGGGGACCTTGCACTTCAAAGAAATCTCACAGTTTTTAAATCCTCTTGGTAAATACGAACTTTTTTTTTTTTTTTTAGTGATTGGATCTCACTCTGTCACCCAGGCTGCAATGCAGTGATGCTATCACAGCTCACTGAAGCCTCGACATCCTGGGCTCAAGCAATCCTCTCAACTCAGCCTCCCGAGTACCTGGGAACATAGGTGTGAGCTGCGTCGCCTGGCTAATTATGAACTTTTGTGCATTGGCTTTGCTGAAAGCAAGAAACAGGTCTATTCGGCTAGAATGTGGGCTGAGCTTACTCTGTCAGCCCACTGGTATTTCATTCAAGTTAATTGATCAACCTAGCAATATGCATTTCATAATTACTGCCAAAATCACCATGACTGCATTTATCTGTAGAATATGTGCTTCACCTGGGCCTCCAGTAGATTAAATAGCACAGCTCTAGACTTTATTTTTTTTTTTATTCCTTTTCCTTTTTTTTTTTTTTGAGACAGAGTCTCACTCTTGTAGCCCAGGCTCGAGTACAGTGGCACGATCTCAGCTCACTGCAACCTCCGCCTCCTGGGTTCAAGCAATTCTCCTGCCTCAGCCTCCCGAGTAACTGGGATTACAGGTGTGCACCACCACACATGGCTAGGTTTTGTATTTTTAGTAGAAATGGGGTTTCACCATGTTGGCCAAGCTGGTCTCAAACTCCTGACCTCAGGTGATCTGCCTATCTCAGCCTCCCCAAGTGCTGGGATTACAGGCAGCTCTAGACTTTGTGTGATGACGATGATGATTTAACACAAATGCCATAATTCTATTAGGTTCTTCAAATTTTTATTGTGCTTTCACATGCAAATTCTTATTTAATACTCACGACATTCTATTTTACTTTAGAGATGAGGAAAATTGGCCTTAAAGAGAGCAAGTGACTCACCCAAGAGGAAGTGACAAATCAAAAGAGGAGTTGGCAGCAGAGCCCGACACCCAGCCTGCGCGCTTCCCCTCCTAAGACCATCTCGGATCTGTAAACCCCTGACGTCTTTCCAAGCTCTTCCCAGACACACACCAGCAGGTCTGATTCCCATCCCACTGAGGACCTCTGTGTGTAATGCCTCCTGTTCTGAGAACTCTTTCTCCCCGTGGACAGCGGAGGCTGGGCCTGCACACAGAGGTCTGTCTTCTGTTTGGTTTTCCAGGCGTGGTTCTGGGAACCAGCACTGTCTAACATACATTCAGAACATCATGAAACCAGAAAAAGGAAGGAGAGACCAGCAATATGAGAGACTCAGGACTTTCCAGTTCTAAACTCACATATTAGAAGGGGGCTCCACAGCAAGACGGATGGAAACCAATCAGCCAGTCCAAAAAGAGAACACGGTTACTTTTATCACGGACATCGATACCCATTCATTGATGGGAGGATCCTTAGGATATTGTGCTAAGTGGAAAAGCAAGTTACAAAAACAATTATAGCATGATCATAGTTTTATACATAAAAGAGTGAAAAGTGAAAGTTCATACCATGCTCAGATAATTGTTTCTCAGGTATAATTTGGAGCCTTTTATGTTTAAAAATGTTTTTCTTCATTTTCTAACTTTTAGCCATAAGTAGGCAGTGCTTGAGTAACATAACGTTTGAAAGACAGTTATGGCTAATGGCTAATCATTTATGAGTAGGCTATTCGGTTACCAAACACTCTTATGCCAAAGACCTCTCCCACCTCCTGCCCAGTTTTCTCCAAACAGCCCAGGAGTCTGGGCAGGAAGTGGGCAGAACCAGCACTGATGCCCAGGCTCAGCAGGGACAAGGAGGTGACTGGGCCTCCGTCCTGGGTGTTAACAAGCTTCTTCCCTCCTCTGTTTATAAAGCTGCTCCAATTTGCAGAAGAGTCACCTGGTGACCGTTTCAGGACCTGAAGCGAATGAGCCGAGGAACTAACTGTGTGTCACTCTTAGTTGCCTCCAGTGGCATTACCACTGCGGGAGCAGCCATCACGTCTCCCCATCCCATGGGAATGCTCAGCACTCAGGCCCCACCTGCAGGACGGCAGAGGTAGCTGCAGGTACAACAGGCCCAGACATACTTGGGAAAGCAGGGATGAGTCCCTTAGATTTCCCACTAAGTTTTCAAACTGTAGCTCTTTTTTCATCCAGGGGGTGGAGCTTGTCTGATTGGCACTCGATGTTGTATGACCCTGGAGCAGGTCTGCACAGGAAAAGGGAGGAAAACCTGCGCGCTCTCTCTCCAGTTCCTGCACGCTTTCTCCCATGCCATCGGCGGTTGACATCACCAGGTCCCACCTACGGCCCGGCCCAGGCGAAGTGGGTTCCCTCTCTGTGTTGCCGGGCAGCTCTGGCCGAGAGGACAAGCCCCAGCTGTCAGGAACTAACAGCATCCACTTTCCTCTTTCCCTTGAAACTCGCATCTTTTCAGATGTCACCAGTTCTGAATCCTGTGCACAGTATTCATGTTTCAAAGAGAATGCTCAAAATACTTTAGAGAATAAGCTTTTTAAACGCCCTCCGGTGCTCATGTAATTACCCACTAGGTCATGAGAAGTCATTACTGCTTTTACTCTTCATGTTTATAAATAATGGAACCCTTCGTCTGTGGCCTCTGTTCAGCTATAATTTGTTAGCCTAGTTGTGATTCCTCTGGGCTTGTGAAACTAATAATGTTTACTTTCTTTAAAAATAGAAAATACATAGATGCATAGCAAATGCTTATTTAGTCTTCACTCTGTGCCAGGCACTTCTGACGAATCTCACACAGACTCTCATTTCATCCTCAGGACAATGCCTGGGATAGGGGCAGAATGGTGAGCATCACTATTTACCAGGGAGACACTGAGGAAAACACAGCCAGCAAGTTGCAGAGGCTGAGCCCAGGCTGCCCGGCCCTCCCACGGGCCCCTGAGTGTCATGATATACGGCACCTCTGCACAGGCAGCAACAAAAATCACTTTCACCTGAGTGTCCCTGTGTGACTGTGAGTCCAACCTTCCAAGAAAGCTGCCAAATCGCCGGGAGGGCTCACAGAACTCCTGTCGTGACCAGGCTAGCTCCGTCCCTTCTCACACTGCCATTCTTGGTTAGGTGACAGCCACACAGCCTGGGCTGATCCCCTCTGAGGGAAGCTCCAGGGTTTTATTTGAAGGCTGAGTATGAGTGAGGACCCAGGGCTGCAGGCAGCGGTGGGCCATGAGAGAACCCTGCCAAACGTGGAATACACTCTGAGGAAGCAGGACAGGTGCAGAGAGGGATGGTGGCGCCGTCTCATCACGGGAGCTGCCAAATTCAGTGCATCCTTCAGAACCTTCTAGCAATGCAATACAATGGCTTCCTCTTACTGCCTGCATCCTTGTTAATGTGGGTTTTCTTCTTGGGACTTGCAACCAATAAATAATGTGGTCAGGAGAGGAATATTCCTACCAACAGCCATTCAGACATGGCATTGGCTGCCTGGAGGCAGAGAATGGGCAGCCATTGGCTATCCTTGACATTTTACAATTAAACATCCAGCTATATTATCTGTGTGTGGAGCTGGCACTTGTGTAATGTGAGGCTACAGAACTAGGGGACCATAGAACTCAAAATGTAGAGAGTGAGGCCCAATCAGGAAAGAGAGGATTGCTTTGGAAGTGGCCACCCCACCTGTGATGCAGAGAAGAAATGGGTATGGGTTGGTGAGCAGAAGATGTGGTCCTGGTTATCTGACCTTCTGAGGCCAAGAGACTTGAAGGATTCTCTACCCCCAGCCCAAGGTATTACCAGCCAGGAAGTGGGGATTTTTTTTTTTTTTCTTTTTTGAGACAGAGTCTTGCTCTGTCTCACAGGCTGGAGTGCAATGGTGCAATCTCGGCTGACTGCAACCTCTGCACCCCAGGTTCATGCCATTCTCCTGCCTCAGCCTCCTGAGTAGCTGGGACTATAGGCACCCACCACCACGCCCAGCTAATTTTTTTGTATTTTTAGTAGAGATGGGGTTTCACTGTATTCGCCAGGGTGGTCTCGATCTCCTGATCTCATGATCTGCCTGCCTCAGCCTCCCAAAGCGCTGGGATTATAGGCATGAGCCACCATGCCTGGCGGAACTGGGGATTTATCAGGACCATGGATGGAGGTCGGGAGAAGTCAGATCCTCATGCTGACCCCATGCACCTCCCATCAGGCTTTCTTTCCTCGAAAGTCATTCTTTCTGGAGAGGCTCAGCTGGTGGGCAGCCAGGGCTTTTCCTCCCACCAATGGACATTGGAATGTACCTGAGGCAGAAGCCACTAAATGTACCTGAGGCAGAAGCTGGGAGAAAGCTTATTGCCAGGATGCAGAGGTTCCCTCCCAATTCTGGGTTCAAACTCGATAGCTAGATAAGATCTCTGGTTTGGGTTACTAAACAACTGAAACCAAACAAACAGAGCAGAAGTCTAAATGTCAAGGCTTTGCATTGCCAAAAAAAAAAGCTAAAACTGAGCCAAGGGCCACCAAGACAAACATGCAGGAGGACCGCATATCTCTCCCACAAGAAAGCCCTAGAAAATGTGGAGCCACCTGGAGGCGTCACCCCAAGGCCTTTCCAGTGTGTATTAGTCCATTTTCACACTGCTGATAAAGACATACCCAAGACTGGGCAATTTATAAAAGAAAGAGGTGTATTGGACTTACAGTTCTGCAGAGAGACTGCACAATCATGGCGAAAGGTGAAAGACACATCTCACATGGTGGCAGACAAGAGAAGAGAGCTTGTGCAGGGAAATTCCCATTTTTAAAGCTGTCAGAGATCATAAGACTCATTCACTATCACAAGAACAGTGCAAGAAAGACCTGCCCCCATAATTCAGTCATCTCCCACTGGGTTCCTCCCACAACATGTGGGAAGTGTGGAAGTTGCAATTCAGGAGGAGATTTGGGTGAGGACACAGCCAAACCATATCATTCCATCCCTGGCTCCCCCCAAATCTCATGTCCTCACATTTCAAAACAAATCATACCTTCCCAACAGTCCCCAAAGTCTTAACTCATTTCATCATTAACTCAAAAGTCCATAGTCCAAAGTCTCATTTGAGACAAGGCAAGTCCAGGCAAGTCCCTTCTGCCCATAAGCCTGTAAAATCAAAAGCAAGTTACTTAATTCCTAGATACAAAGTGGGTACAGGCACTGGGTAAATACAGCCATTCCAAATGGGAGTAATTGGACAAAACAAAGGGGCTACAGGCCCCACACAAGTCTAAAGACCAGTGGGGCAGTCAAATCTTAAAGCTCCAAAATGATCTGCTTTGACTCCATGCCTCATATCCACATCACTCTGATGCAAGAGGTAGGTTCCCATGGTCTTGGGCAGCTCCGCCCCTGTGGCTTCACAGGGTACAGCCTCCCTCCTGGCTGCTTTCAAGGGCTGGCATTGACTGTCTATGACTTTTCCAGGCACATGGTGTAAGCTGTCAGTGGATCTACCATTCTGGGGTCTGGAGGATGGTGGCCCTCTTCTCACAGCTCCACTAGGTGGTGCCCCAGTAGGAATTCTGGGTGGGGGCTCCAAAACCACATTCCCCTTCTGTACTGCCCTAGGAGAGATTCTCCATGAGGGCACCATCCCTGCAGCAAACTTCTGCCTGGGCATCCAGGTATTTCCATACATCTTCTGAAATCTAGCAGAGGTTCCCAAACCTCAATTCTTGACTTCTGTGCACCCACAGGCTCACCGCCACATGGAAGCTGCCAAGGCTTGGGCTTCCACCTTCTGAAGCAACAGCCTGAGCTGTACCTTGGCCCCTTTTCATCACAGCTGGAGCAGCTGGAACACAGGGAACCAAGTCCCTAAACTGCACACAGCAGAGGCACCCTAGACCTGGCCCATACAATCATTGTTTCTTCCTAAACCTCTGGGCCTGTGATGGGAGGGGCTGCTGTGAAGACCTCTGACATGCCCTGGAGACATTTTCCCTATTGCCTTGGGGATTAACATTTGGATCCTCATTACTTATGCAAATTTCTGCAGCCAGCTTAAATTTCTCCTCAGAAAATGGGATTTTTTTTCTGTTGCATTGTCAGACTGCAAATTTTCAAAACCTTTGTGCTCCACTTCTCTTATAAAAATGGATGCCTTTAACAGCATCCAAGTCACCTCTTGAATGCTTTGCTGCTTAGAAATTTCTTCCACCAGATACCCTAAATCACCTCTCTCAAGTTCAAAGTTCCACAAATCTCTGAGGCAGAGGCAAAATGACACCAGTCTCTTTGCTAAAACAAAACAAGAATCACCTTTGCTTCAGTTCCCAACAAGTTTCTCATCTCCATCTGAGACCACCTCAGCCTGGATTTCATTGTCCGTATCATCAGCATTTTGGTCAAAGCCACACAACAAGTTTCTAGGGAATTCCAAACTTTCCCACATTTTTCTGTCTTTTTTTGAGCCCTCCAAACTGTTCCGACCTCTGCCTGTTACCCAGTTGTCACTTCCACATTTTCGGGTATCTTCAGCAGCACCCCAGTCTACTGGTATCAATTTACTGTGTATTAGCCCATTTTCACACTGCTGATAAAGACACACCCAAGACTGGGCAATTTACAAATGAAAAAGGTTTATTGGACTTACAGTTTTACATGGCTGGGGAGGCCTCACAATCATGGCAGAAGGTGAAAGGCACGTTTCACACGGCAGCAGACAAGAGAAGGGAGCTTGTGCAGGGAAACTCCTGTTTTTAAAACCATGAGATCTTCTGAGACTCATTCACTATCACAAGAGCAGCACATGAATGATCCACCTCCATCATTCAGTCACCTCCCACTGGGTTTCTCCAGTGACATGTGGGAATTCTGGGAATTACAATACAAGATGAAATTTGGGTGGGGACACAGCCAAACCATATCACAGACAGACACAGAGTCAGGGGCATGGCCACTGGGTCCTTGCATGGACCGCAGAGTTGCCCATGGCTTTCCTCTCTCCTCCTCTCCATGGCAGTCCACTTATACTTACTCTGTAGCTCCCTCCACCATCCCACCATCAAACCTAGAGCCACACCCCAGAAGATGCAGAGAGCTTCACCTGACCAGATATCCTGGGCTCGGGGCTGATGGCCTCATGTGGGTGGCACTCAGTTTAACGCCATTGTGGGGGAGCGGCAAAAGGGATGTCTGGTCTTTATTTATTTATTTATTTATTTATTTATTTATTTATTTATTTTAATGAGACAATGTCTCCCTCTGTTGTCCTCTGTTGGCTGGAGTGCAGTGGCACAATCTCACTCACTGCAACCTCTGCTTCCTGGGTTCAAGTGATTCTCCTGCTTCGGCCTCCCGAATAGCTGGTTCTGCAGGTGCCTGTCACCGAGCCTGGCTAATTTTTGTATATTTTTAGTAGAGACAAGGGTTTCGCCATAATGCCCAGGCTGGTTTCAAACTCCTGACCTCAAGTGATCTGCCTGCCTCCACCTCCCAAATTGTTGGGATTACAGGTATGAGTCACCACACCCAGCCAAGATTTCTGGTAATTTTGAAAAGTAAATGTATGTGAGGAAGACCCCATGTCCCTGAGTGGGCGTTCACCCTCTTGGGCTATGGACCTGGCCCTGTGTCCCTGAGTGGATGTCCATCCTCTCACACTGTGGACCTGGCCTCGTGTCCCTGAGTAGACGCTCACCCTCTCATGCTGTGGACCTGGTTCCATGTATCCAAGTGGACACTCACCTTCTCGGGCTGTGGACCTGGCTCCATGTCCCTGAGCATCATGTTGTGAGGATGAAATCGTGGAAGTCTCTAAAACACTTACAACATAGTAAGTGCCGTGTGTTACTCAACTATTTTGACTTTGGTCTTCCATTTCCTGCAAAGAAAATAATGAAAAGAATTTAATTAAACATAAGAGGAGAGCATTCTGGGGAGACGCCATCCTCTGTGTTAATGAGAGCAGCAGAGCTGGAGGGAGAGGGTGGTCAGTGCAGTCTGTGGGCATGAGAGAGATGCTTCCCTCTCTTCCGGACTCTCAGAGAGTAATCAGACTAGTTTACAGTCATTTGCATTCCTTTTAGCTAATAAACTGTGCTTCTCTGAGCCAGACTGGGTCACGTGGGGCCTGACCATCACTCGGGTGCTGCACTGAAGCCCTGCTGCAGGCCTGCCTGCCAGAGGGATTGACAACGCAGAAGTCAGCAGGAAGGGCGAGGCCCCTGCCTGTGTGGAGCTCACATGCTAATAACGCAAGAGGCTGAGAGTGTGGAGCATAGCCAGTAAATAAGCAGGAAGGTGCCAGGTCATATTGTCAGTGCAGTGCAGAGACGACACAGGGACGTGAGACACTGATGAGATGGCTGCTTCCAAATAGGAGGCCAGGATAGGTCTCACTAGGAGAGGATTTTTTTTTAAATTGTGGTCACATACACATACTATAAAATCAATCATCATAAGCATGTTTAGGTGCACAGCTCAGTGGCATTAGCAATTGCACATCTTCCTGCAGCCATCACCTCCTTCCACCCCCAGAACCCGCTTTGTCGTACAAAAGAGAAACTCTGCACCCCTTGAAGGAGGAAGGGATTTCTAAGTGGAGGCCCAAATGACTAGAAAAATGGGCTGATGTTGGGGGGCTTGTGGAGAAAACAGCTCAGCAGAAACAGGGGAGGCAGAAACAAGGGAGGCAAACATGAGACACAGAGGGTGTATTAGAGGCGGCTCCGAGGGGCACAGCCAAGCAGGGGAAGGTGGGTGGATTTTACTCTCAAGGCCATGGTATATTAGTCTGTTCTCACGCTGCTCATAAAAACATACCCAAGACTGGGTAATTTATAAAGGAAAGAGCTTTAATGGACTCATGAACTCACAGTTACACATGGCTGGGGAGGCCTCACAGTCATGGCAGAAGGCAAAGGAGAAGCAAAGGCAAGTCTTACGTGGCAGCAGGCAAGAGAGCTTGTGCATGGGAACTGCCCTTTATAAAACCATCAGATCTCATGAGACTTATTCACTGTCATGAGAACAGTATGGGGCAACCGCCTGTGATTCAATTCTCTCCACCTCGTCCTGGCCTTGACACATGGGGATTTTAACATTCAAGGTGAGATTTGGGTGGGGACACAGCCAAACCACATCACATGGGAAACACTGCAGGACTTCAAGCGAGGGATGTGGCGTGACCAACGCAGGGCTACAGAACCCATCTCTCCATGGTGTGGACTGAAACAGCCACTGCAGCCTGGGGACCCTCAGGGCAGCTTGGGCGAGGTGAAGAACAGACATGCAGAGAACAAGGAAGTTTGGGGGACAGAGTGACAGGATGTGTCAACAGCTTAGGTACACGGGGGACAATTCCTAGATTCAGGGCTTGAGCCCTGGATGGTCAGGGAGATCATTCCTGGGGACAACTAGAACACTGGCTCAGAGAAGGCAGAGAGGCAGGGCCAGGAAAGATGGATCTCCATTCTGCCTGGGAGACATGGCTCCTTGGTTAACTGCAGTGTCAGACCTAGGATGTAGTGTCATAGAGAAATTTAACATTAAAAAAAAAACTGGAGTAGTGTAGACTGCTTTTCCCCATATAAACCTGATCACACATTATGATACCATCAAGTTAAAAATGGCCGGGCGCAGTGGCTCATGCCTGTAATCCCAGCACTTTGGGAAGCCAAGGCGAGTGGATCACTTGAGGTCAGGAGTTTGAGACCAACCTGCACAACATGATGAAACCCCATCTCTACTAAAAAAAAAAAAAATACAAAATTAGCCAGGCATGGTAGCACACGCCTGTAGTCCCAGCTACTCAGGAGGCTGAGGCAAGAGAATCACTTAATCCCAGGAGGTGGAGGTTGTAGTGAGCCGAGCCGAGATCACATCAGTGCACGCCTGCCTGGGAGAAAGAGCAAGACCCCATCTCAAAAAAAAAAAAAAAAAAAAAAAAAGCTAAAATTACTGGTTATATCATATAATCCATGCTCAATGAGGCTGTATGTTAATTTGCATTTATTTTAATAACCTATGGCACACATCCTTCTGCAAATAGAGAAGCAAATTTATTTTCCTAACCGAGATGAATTTCTGAAATTTTTGTTTTTGATTGCCATAAGAACGGTTACATATAAATGTTCAATCCCAGAAACAGTAATAATAAAGATATCCAAAATAACTGAACACCATGCTGGCATCTTTCAATTAGTATTGGATACTTTAATAGATACTACAGCACAAAGCCAAAAAGCGAGTTCGCATCAGTAAAAACTACTGAGTTTCATTTATCTTGTACAATTTAGCCAAAAACTTTAAATACTAAGTCATTCTCCCATAATTCCTGATTACAAAACACACTGGAAAATATTAGTGTGCCCTCAAGGCTTATGATATTTGCTAACTGTCAAATAATCACCTAATCCCATTTCACTTGAGCTATGGAGAAACGAAGTCACAGAAATATGAAATGCTTTATCCAAGAAGAGACATAAATATATGGCCGGGAGAGACTGATAGGAGGAGCTCGGTCTCCTAACTTTTTTTTTTTTTTTTTTGATACGGAGTCTGGTATGCAGCCAGACTGCCTGCTGCCCACGCCGTACTCTCGCCCTTTCTTGCAACAAATCCAGCAAATATTTACCGAGGGCCTCCTGTGTGCCAGGCACTCTTCTGAGTGCTTGAAGTATCTAAGCGATGGTCCCATGCCTGTCCTTGAGGAGCTCACAGTGTAGTTGACACCCTCAGGGAGTCACTACCTTGCGCAGCATGGAGAATCCATGAGCTCCTCTGAAGGCTGCTCGCCGTGAGGACTTCACGGCTCATGCACCAGGCTCCTAAAACAGTGCAGGGAACAAGAGAAGCACTCCTGAGTCTCACTAATGACTATGGGTTTCCCTAGAGCTTTCTCTGCTGGAATCTCCCCTGCTCCACTTCTCTGCTCTCCCCAGAGCCGTCCACATGCCCACCAGCCCACGTCCTCTGATTAGTGCCCTCCTTGGTCTCAAATCTCTCCTTCCTCCAGGGCAGCCCTGAAGCTCCTTGGCAGGAGCCTGCTCCAAAAGAGCCTGGCCCCAGCTGATGTCTCCAAACTCCTGTTTGGTCTCTGGTGTTCTCTGATGTTCGGTCTCTCTTTGTCACACATTTTGTGCTCCAAAAATCCCCATGGTTCCTCAGCACATCATGCTTCCGAGACTTTGCTGGCTGGTGCTTCCACCTGGCACACCTTCAATGCCCCTCCTGCCCCTCTCCACCTGGCATCTCCCCCAGGACACCTCGAAAGACACCTTCAGGGTCTTCCTGACTTCCAGGCAGGGCTCGTGGGTCACCCTCTGAGTTTTCCAGGTCCCCACAAACTGCTATTGTTGCCACCCTTTGCAACGGGCCTTAACATGACCGCTGGCCCAAACGTCTCTGTGACCAGCTCCTGGGCCCCCAAGGCCCAGTGCCAGGCATATGTCAGGAGTGTAGCACACATTCGCAAGGCACTAAATGACAAGACTCAGGCCGAGGTCTTCTGGGAAGGAAGCAGCAGATGACACCTGCTCAGGGTGGTTTTGGGTTCTTAGCTGGGGGAGGAAGAACCAGGCACAGGCAGCAGGGGGTGGGTCTCTCCTGCGGGGTGGCCTGATACTGTCCCCCGGGATTTGTGAACCTGGAGGGTGCTAGGAGCCTGCAGGTGGGAAGAGGAGGCTGGGTGTTGCCCTGGGCTGTTCTGGGCACAGCTTCAGAGAGGAGGTTTGGATGGTTGGGGCCATGGATGGGAACAAGCAGAGACCCTGACTTCTGACCCCTGACCTCACTCCCCACAATGGCTCCCGTGGCCTTGCCCTGTGGTCCTCCTGAGTCTCCTCTGCTCGCCTTCCTCCCACACCTCGTGTCTTTTGTGGCCGAGTTGCTTGACTTCCACTTGAAAGGCTTTGTAGAGTGAACGTGCGGAGGCCCGTTTTTCCCCCTGGAGGGATTGGCTCTTGTTGCCTGGCCCCGCTGTAACAGAAAGTCACCATCTGGGAGGCTTCACAACAGAAATGTAGCCTCTCAGTCTGGAGGCCAGGAGTGTGAAATCCAGGTGTGGCCAGGGCTGTGCTCCTGCCAGGGGCTCTGGGGGAGGGTCCCTCCGTTCCTCTCCCAGCTTCTGCTGCCCCCAGCGTCCCTCAGCTCCAGGATGTACGACTCTCACCTCTGCCTCCGTCTCCACATGGCATCTTCCCTCTGAGTGTTCCCTCTGCTTACAGGACACAGCCACCTACCGGAGTCCCCCAAGGACCTCGTCTCCGCCTGATTACACCAGCAAAGGCTATTTCCAAGCACAGTCACTTTCCCAGGTACTGGGTGGTCAGGACTTTGAGTTCTCTCTTCCGGGACACACTTCAACCCATAACAGTGAACTTTCTCTGTAGAAACAGTTTTTCCACCTTTGAGGACAAACTCCAGAGAAAGGAAGCCTCGTGTGGGAAGAATGTGGCATTAGGAGCACCAGAGAGGCAGGTCTGGGTCAGAAATGGGAGGTCCCCGAAGCCAGGGCCAAGCCTGCCTGGTTCCTACTCGCCCTGCCTCTGAGCCCCTCTAGGGCCTGTCTCCCTCCCTCAGAGCTGGCTTCTGACCCCACTCCTGCAAGAGGGCTGTTCCATCTTCAGAGCCTTTCCTGGCTCCCTCTGAGGTCTGCCATGGCTCCCATGCACATTCCCACTGTGTACACTCCGGGCTTCCCGTCAACCCTCCCATCCTCTCAGGCTGCTTCCTGGGGCTGGTTGTTAAGATGTCACATTTAATCGCCTTGTTACAGGAGCATCAAACGTAGCACACAGTCTAGCACATACACAACCCCCACCCATCCCGCACACCTGGCTAAGGCTCTCCTGTCCCTCACTCTATTCCTGCCGGCCCAGCTCCTTCCCACCTCCTGGGGAGGCTGGCACCCATTTCACCAGCCCCCGCAGGGAATTCTGTTGACTGGATTGGAAGCTGAGTATTCATTCCTTTTCCCCCCGCCCATGTCTTAACCTAACCCTCCATTAAGGACTGCATGTCTGTCCCCACAAAATTCATATGTCAAAGCCACAACCCCCCATGGAATGGTATTTGGACATGGGGTCTTTGGAAGATAGTTCAGCTTAGATTGAACCTGTGAAGGTGGCCTCATAATGAAATTAGTGTCTTTGTAAGAAAAAGAGGCCAGAGCTCAGGCTCCTCCCCTTCCTCTTTCTCTCCCTCCACCAACCCACACACAGAAAGAAGGTGCCGTTCACGAACCAAGAAGCGAGCCCTCGCCCAACGCCAAGTCTGCCAGCACCTTCATCTTGGATTTCCAGACTCCAGAGCTGGAATAACATGTTTTTAAGCCACCCAGTCTGTGGTATTTTGTTATGGCAGCTGAGCTAATACACCTTCAAGTGGGAAGTAAGCCCCACTGGCTAGGTTATGAATATATATTGCAACAGAGTGAACAGAAGTAACGTCTCAACAGCCAGCGCAGAATTCCTCTGAAGTACAACTTGTTTGGAAACAACTGTGATCAACCCCCGGGTGAATGAGGGAGAACTCAATACCTGGGTATCCACCGACGCCTGAGCTGCAGAAAGACAGCGTTCAGCCCTGACGTGAGGATGACTGTTACCTCCACACTACAGATGAAGGGAATGAGGCTCAGAGAGGTGTAGACCAGGTCTGAAAATCATATTCAGTCCTGGCTGGGTGTGGGGCTCAGGCCTGTAATCCCAGCACTTTGGGAGGCCGAGGCAGGTGGACCATCTGAGGTCAGCAGTTCCAAAACAGCCTGGCCAACATGGGGAAACCCCGTCTCTATTAAAAATATAAAAATTAGCTGGGCGTGGTAGCAGTTGCCTGTAATCCCAGCTACTCGGGAGGCTGAGGCATGAGAATCGCTTGAACCTGGGAGGCGGAGGTTGCAGCGAGCCGACATTGTGCCATTGCACTCCAGCCTGGGCCCCAGAAAGAGACTCCATCTGGGAAAAAAAAAAAAAAAAGTTCAGTCCTTTCCTAAGCAAAACATCATAACAAAGATAAATCTGTTGATGAGGAAACTAAAGAAAACTCAAAGTTCGTGCAGTCTGAGTTCTGTCGGAAACTATTTAGATTCATTTACTTCCTTTAGCTTGGGTAATTTGGAGTTTAATTCAACTTAACAAAAAATTTATTGAGTTTATTTCATGCACAAAACATTTTGCTATTTGCTGCCATATGGGATGCCAGATAGATCTAACTTTCTGCTCTCTGGTACCTTGTGAAGATGCGGGTAACTGCAATGTGATTTTCTTAGAAATGTCAAAGACACAATGAGGCTTTGATGGGTTACTTGTCAAAAGATGCCTTTCAATTTTATTCAGCACAATGAATCTCTGTGACTTTGCTGAGGGCTACACGGACATCTTCATGTGAAAGTTTGTCTCTCGACAGTGAAACGCCTGCCTCTGTTTCTTCCATCCACTGTCCTCAACCTGGGGTCCTTTTTCTAACCAGGAGGGCATGAAAACCCCCAAGACAGGACCAACTGATCCAAATGTGAATCCACTGTTTTGTTAAATAGGATTATCTACATGTTTTCTTTGAAGAATCCATGAATTTTTAAAACTGCCTGGCTGCCCGACTGCATGGACACTCTATCCCAACAAAATATGCACGGTGCAATTTTATAAATACTTTTAAAAGACTTTTAACTGGAACTTGTGGAGCCTGACATTTGCAGGGCTGACTGTTGGCATATGCAGTGTTTCAGGAAACCACTGAAACACCAGCAGAAGGAGCACCAAACAGAAGGCCACGGTGCTGCTGCTGTCACTGTGGCCTGAGGGATGCTCTGGAGCCCAGCATACAGGGACATCTGCAGGCAGGAAGGTGGCCCCGCCCTGTGGAGTCACTGAGATAAAGCCAAGAGATATTTTGGGGAGGAAAAGCTGCTTCTGATGCTAAAACAGGTATCTAAAACGGGACCCAGTGTTCCAGCTTCCCCAGCCTGAGCTTTGAGTGACTTCAGCTGGGACCTGGGTGCACCCGGGTTTGTTGTCACCACCCGTGCTCCTAGGGCAGCTGTCCAACCTCCCACACCACTCCGCTCATCCTTGACTTAAAGTGAGGTTGGGGGGCAGAAAAATTGGAGAAACACTATCTTTGGCACCCTTTTCCCTCCTCACCTTCAGCCTGAAAGTCCCAGAACCCTCCTACCCTCCCCACTTGAAAATCTCTCCTGAGGAAACCACCAGACTGAATGCTTTTGTGTCGTTGTGGAAGTATTTCTCTTCCAGTTGCCAGCATTTGAACACAGTTGCTAAATCCTCCCGGGCTTTGGGAGAGCTGGTTTTAGGCCGCAACCCCGATCCCACGCTGAAGTCGGTGTCCCGCCTCCCAGCGAGGGCCGGGATAGGGCTCACCCCTCTTCCTCACTTCCTAACAAAGTGTGTGGGTCCCAGGCTGCCTCCGGAAGCTCCAGATCCAGATCTCTGACTGGGGGTGTAGATCAAGAGGAACGAGGATTCAGGGCCTCCCCCAGCCTCCTCCTCTATCACCATTAGGAGGCCGAGAATCCAGGGAAAGATCTCTGACCACTAAATCTGTATGCAGGTGAGTCACGGCTAAACGGCAGGCTTTTTCTTTTTAACAAGAGAGCGACGAAGACTACATGTCTCCGGGCTGCGGGACCAGGCTGCTTCCTCGCACCTGCGCGTGTTTTGCTGTCTTTTCCGTGCGCGCTTCCAGCGCCCGTCCTGCAGGAGAAGGTGCGCCCCCAGCTCCCAGCTCCCAGCGGAGCACCTGCCGGCCAGACGTGGGCCTGGCCTGGGCTCCAGGGGAGGGAGGGCGCGCCTCGGGAGGACCTGCCGGCTCCTTTCGCCTCCAGACCGGCTGACTCTCCTCCTGCAGGGCCGGGGCCGCGCCAAGTCCGTCCGCAGTTTCTGGGGTTTCCAGCCCCTGAGGACGCGGGGAGATGCGGCCTGGCACTCCTCCCGCGAGGTCGAGGTCGGGGTGGGTTCGCAGGCCAAGCCACGCGGGAAGGGTCGACGGGCCGCAGTTCGGAGCCCAGTTCGGCAGCGGGCGAGGCTCCAGGCCGCCCCTCTGAGGTCTGACCCTGCGCGTGGGCCCCGTGCGCCCCCCGAGTTCCGCGTGGGCAGAGCGGGCCCCGGGTCCTCCGAGCTCCCGGGGCGGCTCCGGCGGCCGCGTCCAGGTGGGGCGGGCCCGGCGGGATCGGTCTGTGTTTACCTGGCTCGCAGGAAGCCCGGGGAGGCGGGGCCGGGGAGCGCGGTGCGCGCCCGTCCCTCCGAGCCGCCGCCGTCAGTCACCGCCGCCGCGCGCCAGAGAGAAGCAGCCTCCAGCCCCGGCGGCCCCGGTCTCCCGACCCCGGAAGGCGGCGCAGGCTGCCTTGGGACCCCGCGCGTCGGCGCTTGAAGCGGAGACGAGCCCGCCCGGGCCGAGCAGGGGGAGCAGGGCCTTGGACCCCGCGGCGACCCTCGGCCTCGGAGCAGCGAGCGCAGCGCCGGTGGGTGACCCTCAGGGACGGGCGGGCGGCTCTGCCGCCTTTGTCTCTGTGCCCCTCCGAGTGGGGACCGCGGAGACCTGGGCGGGACCCCAGACCCAAGCCCCGCGGGAGCCTGGGACGCAAGATCTGGGACAGGAGCTGTCCCGACGCCCGGACTCAGAGTCCCTCTCTTGGCTGGGGACGCGCAGGGGGAACCTGGGCAGCGGCGCAGGTGGCCGGGCAGGTGGCAGCCGGCGTCCTCCCTGACCCGAACCTACGTCGTCGCCCCCGATCCCCACTGCGAGGGGGTGGGCGCGGGTGTAGACGCGGGTTTACAGCGCCGGGGCCGGACCCTGACAGTTGTCCAGGGGTGGTCTCCAGCCAGGCCCGGCGGTCCCAGGGTCGCTGAAACCGCTCGGCCTCGGGCCGTGGGGCTGAGGGGAGGAGTCTAGGGTGGGAGGGGACGGCGGTCCAAAGCGGCCACTCTGGGCGGGTGCGGAGAGGGTGCTGGCGGCCAGGGCGGGCTGGAGGGTCCCCCCGACTCGCGGCGCCTGCTAATCACACCCCGGGGGCCCCGCGCGCGATCGCGCCCCTGACCCTGCCCCCGGGGCGAAGCGCAGTCTCCCTCTGAGCGCCAAGGGCGGCCACGGGAGCCCGGGTCTGGGCTTCCGCCTTCGCAGGGCCTGTCTCGGGCTCCTCGGCCGGGCCGGTCGCTGCGCCCACCTGAGCCCACGTGCGCCGCCTGCAGCCGCCCGCCGGCCCGCCCGGGTCTTCCCCGCAGTCCCCTCCCGGGCCCCACTGCCTGTCCTGGGCCGGGTGCGTCCGGTTTCGGTGGCCCCGTGGCCGGCGTGTGTGACCTGCGGTCATTTGCCGCCACACTATATTTTCAAGGGTGCCGGCGGCAGCGCCTTGTGTCCTTTCGCGTCCACCTGAGCCCCCCGTTTTGGAAGGTGGAGTGGGGCTTGGGAAAAGGTTCAAGCGTCTTTGGGGACCCCAGTGCGACTCTGGGTGGAAACAGGCGCGTTCTGGTTCCTTGTTCCGTTTTCCAATTGCAACAACATGAGAATCAACAAGTGCTGGGTTTCTCTGCGCCTGGGTGAGGGGCGCGCAGGCTCGCTGGGTGCTGGGCGGATGGTGGGGTGGGGGGGCCGTAGGCTTCGTTCCGGCGAGGCCTCTGCCTGGTCTGACCACAGAACGTCCCGCCTGGAGAGAGTTTTTCAGAGGAAGGAAACGTCAGGGAACATCCAATGTGTGTTTTGGACATTTTATCTGGCGAAGCTCCGGGGGACGGGTTAAGGACGGTCACCCTCAAGTCAGGGAACCATATGGATTGAGCAGGGTCCTGCCCGGAGCTCCCTGGCGGCCACCTCCAGTGATGGGCACCCCCTTAGCGTTTGGGGCTGGGGCTGTGGGTACGGCCGAGAGCCAGGAAGCCAGCTGCCCTTCAGTAGAGAAGGCCAGGGGAGAGGTCACCGTGGCAGAGGGTGTGTGTGTGTGTGTGTGTGTGTGTGTGTGTGTGTGTCTTTTGTTTTTTAGGGTTTTGTAGGGGAAAGGGCACCGCGGCAGAGGGGTGTGTGTGTGTGTGTCTTTTGTTTTTAAGGGTTTTGTTTTTGGTGAAATCTGAGGGGAAAGAACCCAGTTAAAAATTGTTGTAAATGCTGGAGTAACTCCCAAGGAGTTAACTGTTCTGAAACAACCACTTCTGCTAACTCCGGGTTAAACAAAGCTATTTTGTTCAATCCTCTTTGAAAATCCTCCAAAAGTGTCACAATTCTGCCCAGAGATAAGAAAGTGTAAGACGCGTCGCTTGTTTTACACCTGGTAGCTTGTGGTTCCTCCATGATTTGAGACATGGGGTTTGAGTTTGGTCAGTGGCGGTCCTAGCTGTGTGCACTGATTAAAGGTAGCCCCCAAACGCTGGAAAAAAAAAAAAAAAAAAAGACCAAACTTTCTTGTGGTGTTTCTATTTCTGCCTGAATTTGTCAATGTTAATTGTAAGTTATTTTGTTTCACTTTTAATCCTCCTCCAAGTTCTTTAAAAATACGACATGCTTAAGATTAGCAGCTGCCTCTGTGCCTTTTCTGTGCCCAGGGAGTGTTTATCGACCACTTGCACATTGCCAGACTCTCTTTCGAGAGCGGTTTGTCACCTCGGATAACAGTCAGGACGGCCCTAGGATGCCCTCATTGGATGTCACCATCCTATTCATATCTTCATTTTTTACTGATGAGGAAACAAGGCTCAGAGAGGTTAAGTTATTCTAAGGGCACATGAGAAGAGGCAAGATTCAGTCCAGGGAGTCTGCACCAGTGCCTAACTGCTGTTCTGCACCGCCATGGTGAAAAGGATGGCTTGCAAAGGTGTTCCTCGTTCCTCCTTTTAAAATTCCACCCCTAATGATGAGTGAGTGTACCCAGAGATGTCCCACACACGTTTCCCTTCAAGAATGATTTGACCATAAGGCCACTGGCATCCGTCTTTGTTCATCATCCTCTCCTTAGCTTTCTTAGTTGTCAATAAAAAAGAAAAAATATTCTAATTACTCCTTTTCTTTTTTTTTGATAGAGTCTTGCTCTGTCACCCAGGCTGGAGTGTAGTGGTGCAATCTCGGCTCACTGCAACCTCCACCTCCTGGGTCCAAGAGATTCTCCTGCCTCAGCCTCCCCAGTAGCTGGGACTATAGGGGCACACCACCATGCCTGGCTCATTTTTGAGTTTTTTTGTTTGTTTGTTTTTGTTTTTGTTTTAGTAGAGATGGGGCCTCACCATGTTTGCCAGGCTGGTCTCAAACTCCTGATCTCAAGTGATTTGTCCACCTCGGCCTCCCAAAGTGCTAGGATTACAGGCATGAGCCACCAAGCCTGGCCTCTAATTACTCTTGGGATAATTTTAAATAAGTGGCCATTAAGTAGTAAGACACTTCTCTTGGCCCATTGGAACCCCCGAAGGAAGCTCTGGAGCTGTGTAAGGGAAGAGTGCTCTCACCCCACAGGCCCTGATGCCAGCTGAGCAGAAATGCCAGGCAAGCCGCTGGAATCGTCTCCAGAGGAGATTTTAAATCTCTGTCAAAACCTGTAGTGGACAGGCTTCATCCAGAGAAACAGAAGCAGGTGGAGATACATATTAGAGACTCGTGGCAAGGAATTGCTTATGCAGAGGTGGGCTGGCCAGGTTTGTGGGACATCCGTAGGACAGGCCAGCCAGAAGGGCAGCTGATCTCTCTGGCCAGCTGAAGCTGCCTTCCACAGCAACATCTCCCGCAGTGCCAGTGACAACCAAGAAAGCATGTTCCCAAGCTATTAGCAATGTCTCAGACTCAATAGCCATTAAAGCGCAAAAATGTCATTCTGAATGTTCTTTTGTTCTGGACTCTGTGAACAGCACTGCATTGGTCTGAGTCACCATTGTGAAAAATAGGTGGATGTCTAAAAGATGAGGAGACACAGACCTATGTGAGGCCAGGATCTAGACTACAGAAACAGTTCTAAAATGTAATTTGAAACAAGCCACTCAAGAGTAAAATATGAGACTGAAGAGAAAACCCAGATGCACTGATAAAATACGAAAAGGACTTTAACCCTCTGGAAATCAGGGAATTCAAAACTAAGATGTCAAAAAGGTTTTTTTTACCTTTACTGTACTGGAAAAATTTAAATTGTGACTATACCAAATACCAGAGAAAGTGCAGAAAAATTAGACCTCACATGAGTTCGAGTAGAATGTAATTAGGAACAAAGATGTTAGAGAATGATCTAGAAAAACTGAAGATGGGTGTATCCTAAGATCTAACAATTCCACTTCTAGGTATCTCCTGTAGGGAAAACCTGGTCTGTGTGCGTAAGACACACACAGTGGATATTCAACGAAGCAATATAGTAAAACCCTGTTTTGAGATCATTGTAGATTCACGTGCAATTCCCTTCACCAGTTTCCCCCAACAATAATATCTTAAAAACAGTACAATGCCACAACTAGAAAATGAACATTGATACAACCCAGTAACTTTGTTCAGATTTCAGAGTCCACCAGTTTCCATGTACTCATTTTATAGACTGCTCTGTGTGTGTGTGCGCGTGTGTGTTGTGCACGCATGCTTAGTTCTGTGTAATTTTATCATCCGTGTAGAACCATGTGACCACCAACACATCAGAGGCCAGGACAGTTTCATCACAAGATCCTTAATGCTACCCTTTATAGTCAAGCTGACTTCCTCCTTCCCCCGCCCTAAGGCTGGCAACCACAGTATGGTTCCCATTTTCTGTAATTTTGTCGCCTTAAGAATGCTCTATAAATGGAATCATACACTATGCAACCTTTCGAGACGGAATTTTTCCGCTAAACACAATTCCCTTGAGACCCATCCAGGTTGGCAAGCATGTCCATAGGTGTTTCTTTTTAATTACTTAGTGGTGTTCCCCCATCTGGATGAACCACGGTGTGTTCAACCGATCACCCAGGAAGGGCACTTGGATTCTTTCCAGGTTTTGATTATTGCAAACAGAGCTGCTGTGAATATTCATGTACAGGTTTTTGTGTGAGCATAGTTTTCATTTCTCTGGGATAAATGCCCAGGAGTGCAATTGCTGAGTCATATGGGTAGCACATGTCTAATTTTGTAAGAAACTGCTAACTCTTCTCCAGAATGGCTACACCATTTTGCATTCCTACCAACGGTGTGTGAGTGATTCAGGACCTTCCCAGCCTGGGCGGCATTTGGTATTGCCACTATTTTTTGCTTTTTAATTTTAGCTGTTCTAATAAGTGTGTAGTGGTATCTCCTGATGGTTTAATTTGCATTGCCCTGATGGCTAATGACATCAAGACATTTTTATGTACTTACGGCCATCTGTGTATCCTCCTTAGTGAAAAATCTGTTCATGTCTTTTGCCCACTTTTTAATTGAATTGTTTGCTTGTAACAACTGAGTTTTCATAATTCTTTATATTTTCTAGATACTGGCCTTACCACTCTGATTATTTTCTACCAGTTTATCTTGTTTTTTCACCCTCTTCACAGTCTTTTGCAGAAAGTTTTACAGTTTGTTGCATTCAAGTTTATTAATTTTACCTTTTTTGGATTTTGATTTTTGGTGTGAAGTCTAAGTCTTCACCTAGCCTGAGGTTCCCTACAAATTTTGTAGTTTCACATCTTACACTTAATTCTATTTTCCATTTTGAGTTAATTTTTACATGAGGTGTGAGGTTTAGGTTGAGGCTTATTTGTTTTGGTTTGGTTTGGGTTTTGCCAATGAATGTCCAGTGGCTCCGGGACTATTAGTTGAAAAGATGATCCTTCTTCCATTAAATTGCTTTTGCACCTTTGTTAAAAATCGTTTCCACTTATTGCTGTGGGTCTATTTCTGGGTTCTCTATTCTGTTCCATTAGTCTCTATGTCTGTCTCTCTGCCAACAGCACACTGTCTCGATTATTGTAGTTGCATAGTCAACTTTAATCAGGTGGAGTGACTTCCTCCCACTTTATTCTTTATAAAAATCATGTTAGCTATTGTAGGTTCTGGGCCTTTCTATATGAATTTTAGAATAGCTCGTTTATGGATACAAAACCTTGCTGGAATTTTGACAGGAATTTCTCCAAACGTATAGATGAGTTTAGGGAGAATTAACAGTTTTACTGTGTTGAGTTTGCTAATCCGTGATCACAGGTTTTCTTTCTATGGGTAATTAGGTCTTCTTTAACTTCTTTCATCAAAAGTTTTATAATTTTCAGTGCACAGATTCTGAATCTGAAGTTTTTTTACAGTGTACATAAGTGTTTTATTTTCTTTGGGGCATTTCTAAATGGCATTGTGTTTTAACTTCAGTTTCCACATTTATTGTGGACTGTGTAGAACTGTGAGTAATTTTTATGTGTCAATCTGTATTCTGCCACCTACTGAGCTGCCTTATTAGATCTAGGAGGATTTTTTTGGTAGATTTCTGGGGATTGTCTATGTAGACCATCATGTTATCTGCAAATCGGATAGTTTTATTTCTTCTTTCCAATTTATATCCTTTTTATTTCTTTTTCTTATCTTATTGTACTGGTTAGAATGTCCAGTGCTATATTCAATAAGAGTTGCAAGAACTTGCCTTATTCTGATCTAAAGGGTAAAGCACTGAGTTTTTACCACTAATTATGGTGTAGCCATAGGATTTTTATGGATGTTCTTTATCAAGTCGATAGTCCATGTCTATTCATGAGTGTGTGTTGTATTTTGTCAAATGTCTTTTCTGGGACAATTTATATGTTCATGAGATTTTTTTCTTTGACTTCATGGTATGATGGATAGTATTGATTGACTGACTCTCTAATGCTGACCCACCCTTGAGTGTCTGGTATATATGCCACATGGCCATGTATATAATTTTTTGTATGTTGCTAGATTCACTTTACTAATATTTTGTTGAGGACTTTTGCCTATAAGTGTTTGTGAGATACTGATCTGTAGTTCTCATTTTTCGTATAGTCTTTGCTAGTTGCAGTATCAGGATAACTGGCCTCGTCAAATGAGCTAGAAAGTGTTTCCACTTGTTCTAACTTTTGGAAGAGATTGTATAAAATTGCCATAAATTTCTCCTTAACTGTTTTAGTAGAAATTTCCAGTGAAATCATGTGGGCCTGGGGATTTCTTTCTTGGGTATTTCCTTCCTTCTACTTTCTTTGTATATATTTAGCTCTTTTTAGTTTCTTGAATTAGATCTTAAGATTATTGATTTGAGACTTTTCCTGTTTTCTAATATAAGTATTTCAGGCTATGAATTCCTTCTCAGCACTTCTGAACTAGGTGTACATATTTTGTCAAGTAAAGGTTTTGATACAAAGAAAAGGAGGGAAACACACTAATTCCCCATGAGTAAGGCTATAGATTTATACTGTGATCTACTTACGACAATTAAAATGAACTACCCAGACTTTGTGTATCAACATGGACAAAATTCTAAATAACAGTGTTGAACGGAAACCAGCAAACTTCAAATGAGTACATATAGTATTATTCTATTTATTTAAAATTTTCAGATACGCAAAAGAACACTACATGTGGTCATGATTACATGGGATTATATGACATATAGGAGCCATACCAAGTAATGTTATCTTCTAACCTCGGGGAGGGGAGAGGATTGGCTGTCTCTGTATGGTTTTATTTCTTAAAAATACTTTGAGGTTTTATACAGATAACAGAATGTGTTATGGTTTTTGATGAAAAGGATAAACCAGTTGTCTTGTAGATTATTATCTGTGCTTTTTAATATGTTTGAACTAATTAGTAATTTATATTAGCAATAAATAAACTGATACAAAGTTTGGGGGGAGATGACACCAGTGATAATGAAGCGTTAGAGAAGAAGATTAGAAGGCCTCACAAAGGAATCTGAAAGTAGGTGTGGAGGTGAAATTACTGAAATTTGGTAAGAGCATGACAGTGACAAGGAAGGCGAAGGAGAGGAAGAAGAAAGGGCAGGCGAGACAGTCTCTCCCTCCTCCTCGTCATGTGTTCAAGTAGTATACGTGCAGAAAGGGAGGATAAAGAGATTGGTCTAAAAAGAGAAGCATGCAGAAATGGGCAGCAGCCAGGACCTCAGAGGAGTGGGCTGGATTTAGCACGAGCCTGGGGATTAACTGGGTGTTTGCAACCTCACTCTTGAGCCGATGACTTGAAGAAGAACCATGAGAATCTAGCTAAATCTGAAAAGATTTAAGGAACAGAATTTTTGTGGGGATCCAGCCCTATTTCCTTCTTGCCTGTCAGGATTTATAATGAGCGGGGCCTCCAAGAGAAGTCTAGTATGATTCAGACAGAGGCCAGCAAGCCGGGGCCCCACTTCCTGTCACTCTGCAGGTGACCTGGCTTAGAAACTCTGCAGGTGCAGGGTGGCTGCCCACTCAACAGCCTCAGGAAGTCCCCAAAGCCCTATCTCCTATCTCCGGTGGGTGGGCTCTCTCCCATTGGCCCCGAGGGAGCCTCTGCTCCTTTCCTCTCCTGTCCCCTCTGAATTCATCTGAGAAGGCACCCAGGCCAGTGTGGTCCCAGCTGCCCAGTGTCCAACCCCCATTTCCAGGAGTGCAGCTGGGGAAGGTGGGTGCAGGCAGCGACCACAGCAGCTACTGAGCCCCAAGAAAGGAGTCCAGCACAGGGGCGGGGGTGGGGGAGGCATGGTGGCCAGAAGAGTTATTCTAGCGATTTATGTTTACATCAATTCACTTTCTTTAAGAGTAAAGGGATCAGCATTCAGCTTACCAATTTTCCAAAGGTCAAGAAAGAAAATGAAGTTTTATTCATAGTAAGTGATTAACCAATTTACCTGTTTAATTTTACATTAGCGACCACATATAAAATATATAAAAAGGCAATTAATAAAGAGGAGATAGGACATGGAAAGAAAGGACCCAGAGGCAGAGATGAGGGGGAGGCAGGAGGCTGGAGAAAGGGAGGTTTCTCAGGGGCTCAGGGAACTGCTGGTGTTGCGGCCCCGCCTTTGGGGGCATCTGGTGACATGGGATGTTCCCAGAGAGCCCTGCTCCTTCCAGGTAGGAAGGTATGCCGTGCTGCCCTGCAGGCAAGAGCAAAATGCCCCGTGCTGGGAAGGGATGGAGCTCAGGGCAGCTCTACCCGCAGACTCCATGCAGGTGCCCTAGGCTGCTTCCTGGCTGACCAACCCGGAGAGACAGAGAAAGGCTCCACTCAGATCTGCTTTTCACCTGGAGCCTGATTAAGAAACCTAAAGCTCCAGAGGTCAACCCATGCTGAAAACAAAACGAAGCTATCTGGATCAGTTTAGAGTCCTGGCAGGGACGGAATTGGCCTGGTGGCTGGACACCCAACTCCCAAGCCAAGCATCTGCTGTGGCCCCTTGACCTGCTCACCAGGGGAGGGGACAAGCTGGCTCATGTGGTCTTCACCCACCTGCACACGTTACACTGAGAATTCAAATTAAATGCAGAGTCCTAGGCCCACCCTGGCATACCACCCCACAGTCTTGGGGATGGGCCCAGGAATACTTATTTTAATGAGCTCCCCGTCAACTCAGGATCGCTGCTGTAAGTGAAGGAAGGAAACAGACGGTGCCTCGGTGTTTCCAGGTCGACACGGCTCATCTGAATAGACACACACAAGCTCTCAAATGTGTACTTTCGTGTGATCAGGAAGTCCATGTTTCACTGATACATTGATTTGCATTAGAAAGAATAACTAATTGATACTAAAGCTTTTTGTTGACAGTTTATTTGCATCATGTATTTTTGATGCATTCTCCATATATAGAGAATAACATTTTATATCCTGCATGAGTCTTCATCTGATATGGAATGTTTATGGATACTCATTTTCTTCATCTTTCTTGAATAGTTGAAAGCTAACATGTTTGCTAAACTTGCTATCAAAGCAAAAAATTATAGAACTATGTTGCAGGCTCCTCACATACAGCAAATGTACCATTACTTTTTAAAAATTCCTTGGTGTCTACTCTGTACAAAAATACCATGCTGTCCATTTCAGGTACATTAAGAGAAAGCAGATGTCGTTCTCGCCCTCCAAGTGCTTATAATTTTGTTAGGAAACTTCGAAGTTCCCAAGTAATTTCCCAAGGCAAAATAATTGCCCAATACCCTGCCATGTATACAAAATGCCGCAGTTTCTAAAGAAGGGGTATGCGCCTAGTGGAGGAGTAGAGTAGACTGGATGATGATGACTAGAACTGGCAGAATTATGCTGAATGGAAAATATATTAGCCGGGCATGGTGGCTGACGCCTGTAATCCCAGCATTTTGGGAGGCCAAGGCGGGTGAATCGCCTGAGGTCAGGAGTTCGACACCAGCCTGACCAACATGGAAACCCCATCTCTACTAAAAATACAAAAATTAGCCAGGCGTGGTGGTGGGCAGCTATAATCCCAACTACTTGGGAGGCTGAGGCAGGAAAACTGCTTGAACCTGGGAGGTGGAGGTTGCAGGAGCCTAGATTGTGCTACTGCACTCCAGCCTGGGTGACAGAGCAAGATTCCGTCTCATTAAAAAAAAAAAAGAAAGAAAGAAAGAAAATATACTGTAACGTTTTGGTATCTTCTATGCCGCTGTTCACTTCCCACTTGGCCTCCACTGTCCCTGAGCTTCTCCCAGCTTGCCTGTCTGGGAGACTTCTCGGGACTCTAGCTGAGATGGAGCTGGGATCTCAGCTCATCATTGGCATAGGCCACTCCTTTCTGGAGTCGCCTCATTGCCCTTGTTTCTCAGCTGTCTCCTTCCTTGCACAGCTTCCAAAAACGATGGCTGTGTCTTCTCCAGTTTTGATAGTGTTTTGTTTATAAGGGTCTTAAATGCTACATTGCAAACTTCTGTTCTGGAAAACTGTTAAAATATGTGTTAGCCCCCACTGATGTCTACCATAGTGCACAGTCCCTGATACTTGTTGCATAAACTGAGAGGTGGATTCTGCCAGTTCCACTAATCATCATCCAACTGATCCACAGCAAAAGCCTATTATTTTCCAGAAGTCGTGTGTCTAAATCTGTTCTCCACCAATCAGAAGCTAAAGACCTGGCATGATTTATTCAGCTTAAATTGTTGCCTGAAATGACCAGATAAATTAACTCAGTAATTTGACAAAAAAAAAAAAAAAAAAAAAAAAAAAAAGACTCTCACATATTTTAGGAGCTAGGTTTCTCTTACTTACGTGGGTTTGTGGCAGGCAGTGTGGTCTGGTTGTTTTTATTCTGGTTCTTTCGGCTATCTGAGAATGTAACAACCTTGGGATAGCTTGAGAGCGAGATGGATGAAGTGCGAACACCAGCTACAGTTGTCTTTCTAGAAATACAAAGAGAATCAATTGTATTTCAGAAACAGGCATAGCGCGTCTGTGGACAGCCTCAATATATCATTTTAGATTGCCATATGAAAGGTGTTGTGATTTTACAAGGGAGATGATGATTCTTTTATTCTGTCATTATTTTCATATGTCAAGACATATTTGAAGAGAGGAGGATTTAAGCAAGATATTAAAAGCTCGCCTTATTCATTTCAGACTAGTGATTGAAAATTGGTGTATGCAGGGTGGGAGAACTCAGAAGAGCTGAGGCTTGGCAATAGCCTTCCTAAACATGCCTGTTTAAATGTATGTGAAATGTCAGGGTTAAAGCCTCATGGGAAAGAATCCTAATACTAAGACAGCTAGATAAGCAACACCAAAATAAACCGTACTATAGGAACTTAAAGTAAAAGTCTTCTTTTTTTTTTTTTTTTTTTTTGAGACAGAGTCTCCCTCTGTTACCCAGTCTGGAGTGCAGTGGTATGATCATGGCTCACTGGCCCCTCAATCTCTGGGGCTCAAACGACCTCCCACCTCAATCTCCCCAAGTAGCTGGGGCCACAGACAGGCACACACTGCCACACCAGGCTAATTTTTTTATTTTTATTTTTTGTGGAGACAAGGTCTCTCCATGTTGCCCCAGCTTGTCTCGAACACCTGGGTTACTCCCACTTGGTCTCCCAAAGTGCTGCGATTACAGGCGTGAGCCACTGTGCCCAACCTTCAATTTTAATGGGAGGTACATTAAAACATGGATTACGTTTCACACAATTTCGAAAACAAACAAAACAACTAGATTTGCTCAAGAAGATAGAAGAGGTCCCAGCAGTATTTTTGTATGACTTGATCCTCACGGAGTCCTAAATCTTGTAGATTCAACTTCGTTTGTTTTTACAACATGTGTAGAAGGGGAATTTGAAAAATTTACCCTGATTCCACCCACAGAGGTTTATTCCTGACCTCTTTCGATGGAATGACACTTAATTACTATGACACCTGTGCTCAGAGGACAGCTCCAAGGTCAGTAACGTGGTTTTCCAGATCCCAATATTTCCCCATCCTTTTCTTGGGTGAACTTTTCTTGCCACTGTCTCTGGAATTTTCTGCTGTTGGTGTGATAGACCTTGAGACTAACAAGGTATTTTGTAAAACAGTCTGGAGGCCCAGAGAAAGCCAGATATAAAAACTGGCAGAAGCCAGGCAGAGAGCATTCATTCATTCATCATTCATTCATTCATCATTCATTCCTTCCTTCAAGCAGGCCTAGCTCGGGCCCAAATCAGTGCCTGGGGGGCTTCCTGAAAGGAAGAAAAACACCCCACGCTGAGGTCCTTGTCCTGGGTCAGTGCAGGTCTGAATGCCTGAGTGCCTCTGGGCGTCACAGCCTCACTTCACAGCTGCCCCTCTGCGGCCTCCCAGGTGTGTGCAGCATGTCTGAGGTCACCTGGCCGTGACGGTCACAGCTGCACCAGATGCTGCGGGGGCTGACCTGATTTTAGAGGTTTCTATTTTACCAGCGTTGGGAGGAAACCTACAGGAGCGTGTGTTCCCTGCATGAGGACTTTGAGACCCGTAATGGATTCACAGAAGAATGCTCGCACCAAGCGAGAGCGAACCCTTTAGCATACCTCATCCGAGACAAGGTGGGATTCGTGCTTCGTGGGCTGAGCACAGCTGTGCTCTTCCTGGATTGCAGGTCCTGCTCTGTCTCTGGAGACACTGGCGGTCTGCCCTGGAGGAGGGTCACCTGGGGTGGCCTGGGCCACTGCAGCTGCTCCCACTGCGCCCAGGCCTCACCCGTGCCCACCCCTCACCCGTGCCCACCCCAGGGCCCTCTGTCTCCTGGGGGCTTCGCATCTGAAGCTTCAGCCTCGAGCTAAGGGAAGACAGCTGGGTCCACAGCTGTGACCACTGTGACTTTCTCTGCGTCCCTTCGTCCCCTGCACCCCAACTTTGGTGCCAAGCCCCATTTCCTCAGGTGGCTCACCCACACTTCCCTTGGGGTGTCCCTTGTTCCTGCAGAATCAAGGCTTCGGTTTTCTGGGAGAAGCCTTCTTTCCTGGCTCCTACGCTCAGCTCCCTGGGGCTCACCAGGTGGTCTCCTCTCCAGACGCACATGGAGGGTGCTGAGCTGTGTGAGCGCGGCTTGGGGTAAGAGGGAAGAGCCAGCACTTCCCTTGCTGTTCTCTCATCCACTTGACAGGCGTTTGTCAAGCACTTGCTGTGTGCTACTGTGTGCCTACTGTGTGCTGTGTGCCTGCTGGGTGTTGTGTGCCTACTGTGTGCCATGTGCCTGCCATGTACCATGTGCCTGCCATGTGCTGTGGACTGCGCCAGGTCCTGGGGACACCATGGTGATAAGACAGAGACCCGGCTGGGCTTGCTGTCCTGTGGCGAGGGTGGTGATGCAGTACACGTGGGGACGGGGAGGCAGAACGCCCGGGCAGTGACACAGTGGCTCTTCTCAGCACTTCACAGGGTCCTGGTGGCTTCCAGGACACCTCAGGCCCTCTCCTGAAGCTTCCAAGTCCCTGAGCCCCTGCCTGTTCTGGGTTGGGGCAAGTGACACCTCCACCACCCAGCTCCAAGCCATGGCTGCCCCAGCTCCAGCTCAGGGACCTGTGGGACCAACTGTGGCCTTCACTTTCCCCCGTCAGCTGCCCTCGCGGAGGGTGCAAGGGAAAGTGTGTCTGCCGGGCAGCGTCCGGCTACCGCGGCCAAGGGTGGTGGGAGTCTGTCCTTCCAGCGCCCTGGGACAGCAGGCAGGAGCATCATGTGTGGTAGTATGTGTGCACATGGGTGTGTGGTGTGTTGTGACTGTGTCTGTGTGGTGTGTGTGAAGTGTCTGTGGTGTCTGTGGAGGGTGTGTGTGGTGTGTGTATAGTGTGTGTTGGGGAGGCGTGTAATGTGTGTGGTGTGTATGGCATCTGGAGTGTGTGCGTGTGTGTGGTGTGTGTGAAGTGTCTGTGGTGTCTGTGGAGTGTGTGTGTGGTGTGCATATAGTGTGGGGGGGTGTGGAGTGTGTGCGTGTGTGTGGTGTGTGTGGCGTTTTTGGAGGGTGTGTGTGGTGTGTGTATAGTGTGTGTTGGGGAGGCGTGTGATGTGTGTGGTGTGTATGTGGCATCTGGAGTGTGTGCGTGTGTGTGGTGTGTGTGGTGTGTGTGGTGTGTGTGTGTGGTGTCTGTGGAGTGTGTGTGGGGTGTGTGTGTGTGTGGTGTCTGTGGAGTGTGTGTGTGGGTGTGGGGGGTGGCCTGTGTGTTGGAATCCAGCTTTCCGCCCTGTCTCTGTCTATGAACCCTGCTGCCGCGCACAGGGCCGACTCTCACACAGGAGATTTCCTGCATCTGGTCTTGGACTTGGCCTCCAGTGGAAAGAATCCAGGCCAGCAGCTCACAGATGGTGGCCGACGGTGCTAAAACCTGAACAGGCCTGTCCTGTGCCAACTGATTGGTGCAAAGCCCCCAGAATCCAGCCCATGTTTTAAGGGTGGTGGGTGGAGCTCAGAGAGACCAAGCAGTCTGGCTGAGGTCAATCCACCCTAAGGGAGGGACAGGGTAGGACACAGGCATCCAGCTCCTAAACCCACTGTCCCCCATCCCACCCCAACCCACTGACCCTCATCCCACTCCAAACCGCTGTTCAGAGGTTCTGTGCAGTCTCAGGATGTTACCTACCTCATTCAAAATCTGAGATCAGGGCGAACTAGGAAATTACCCATCCATAGATACTGGAATTCTGGAGAAATGTCAGTAGTTCAGACACTTTATTATAATTTCAGGACAGTCACAATCTATCAGGCCAGCCACGAACCATCACAATCTATCAGGCAAGCCACGAAACTGTGACTATGTTCTGCCAATGTGTTTGCATCTTTCAAATCCTGTTCTTTACCCCTTGTGAAAAGCCTTCCTGGATAATCCTGATTTTGATGTAGGCATAAAATTAAAAGGCCTCTACCTAGGAATAATAAATCATCACCTTTTGAAAGGATACTGGTCTTTTTAGGCCCAAAAATATCATGTAGAAATTTAATGTCAGGCAGAAAACACTCGAAAAGTTCAAGTTCAGAATGCAAGCTCAGTGGCAGTCTTATGTTCGTAACATACACCGTGCATGCTAGGTGTTTATTGTTGAATCATTTGTTTAAATGCCATTTTTAATAACAGAGTTTTAAAAGATACTTCACTTAATGACAAATTCCTATAGTGCTTCATCATTTATTGTTGCTCTGTGATAGTTTTCATGTAGAAGGAAATGAGTTATGGAGTTATTAATATATTGAGTTTTCAGAGCATACATGTGACATGAAGGAGAAAGCACCCACTAGCCTGTTGATGGAGGTCTTTTTCATAAGAAATCCAGGACTTCAAGCATCAAGAAACCAAAGACCAGGTCGTCAGGTTGGTGAAGTCACAAACCACGTAGCAGCCAGGAGCACAGCGCAGCTCTGACCTGTTGATGCTGGTGTCAGACCCTGTTGTGTGGACTTGTGTGTTACTTGGGTTTTCTTTTTTTTTTTTTTTTTTTGAGACAGAGTCTCGCTCTGTCTTCCAGGCTGGAGTGCAGTGGCACGATCTCAACTCACTGCAACCTCCGCCTCCTGTGTTTAAGAGATTCTCCTTCCTCAGCCTCCTGAGTAGCTGGGATTACAGGCATGCACCACCGCACCCGGAGAAGTTTTGTATTTTTAGTAGAGACAGGGTTTCGCCATGTTGGCCAGGCTGGTCACGCATTACTCAGTCTTTCTAAACCTCATGAGTTTCAACATCCACAAAGTGGGGAGCATGATAATAGCACTTGCCTCCTTGTACAGTAGACAGGACTAAGAAACTACTTCTGACCTGTTCCATGAGAACCTAGCCCATAGTAAGCACCCCATCGATGCTGGGCTGCTACCCAAGCTTTCCTGAGCCCAAATCTAGTTCTGTTCAATGTATCATTGTGTCTCATGCTGTGTCTTCCGCCCTCCTTTTCTTTAAATATAATTGTAAATTGCTATCATCCTTTGTCTTTCAAATGTGTCTTGCAAAGTTAAGGAGTCACCCAGTTAAATGCTGCACGCCCATGTGAACACATGGGGCCCCTTAGGAGGTCAGCTCACAGCCAGGTCTTTTGTGAGACCATGGTGAGGTTAATGACCACATATTGCATTCTTTTCCTTGATTAGAACCTGGAGGGCTCTGGAAAATCCCAGAAGGTTCTGAAAGGCAGTTGCCCAGTAAAATACACACCCATGTGAAGACGTGGGGCCCCTTAGGAGATCAGCTCAGAGCCAGTTCTTTTGCAGGACCATGGTGAGATTAATGACCACACATTGCATTCTTTTTCTTTATTAGAATCTGGAAGGCTCTGGAAAATTCCAGAAGGTTCTGAAAGGCAGTCGCCCAGTAAAATGCTGCACACCCATGTGAAGGTGTGGCACTGATCAGAAGATGGGCTCTGAGCCAGGTTTTCTGTGAGACTGTGGTGGGGTCTGTGGCCACAGCATAGCATTCTTCTCCTTGATTAGAATCTGGAGATTTCAGATCAACCACTCTACTTCCCCATGATAGCAGGAAAGCTGAACATCTTTCCTATCATGGACTCCATGATGGGAATCTGTGTTTTCAGGAAGATTCGGTTTATTTTAGCCAAGACCCAAACAACAGCTCTTATGTGTACGCATGGCCTGAGCATGGGGCCAACACATTTGTTCCCTACACACAGACTATCAAGAGCCATTGTGCCTGGTGGCAAGGAATGTGTGAGTTCCTCTGCAGGTGAATTCAAACATTGTCCCGTTCTGTTAACACCAGCTCTGGCTGTGAGCAATGCCTGAAGTCGGTGTGGTTCCTCTAGTTACCAAGACCAGGGCCCAGGGTCATGTTGACCCTGCAGATGGTGGTATCAGCAAAGGCGTCACTCCCTGCCACGGCTCAGGAGGGACATACAGGTGGCTACGGAGGATCAGCTGGTACCAGCGTGTAGTGTTCCTCTGACTTGACAGTTTGTAACCCAGCGACCTGTAAAATATTAAGCAGTGGTTTCCACGGCAGCTCCAGGAAGCCGCATCCACCATCAGGGCTTTACAGATAAGGAGGACAGGGCCCACATCCTCAGAGCAGGCAGGGAGAGCAGGAATAGGAAGGCCCTCGCCCAGGCACGTCTGCCCCCAGGCCTTCCCCACTTCCTCCCTGTGGCCCACGGCTCGCCCCATCCCAGCTGCCGGCCCCTGGGTTGGGCGGCTTGCGCATCACGCACTGGGAAAGGGGGCTCAGCAGGACCTGACCTGTGTTCCTATGACTAAGCCCCACATGACTGCGAAGCTACCAGGGATCCCACCGGCCGCAGAGCAAGGGCGTGTCACATGTGCCTGCGTGACTTTGCCCTCCCCGTGCCATCCAAAGGCCAGTCCCAGCGTGACAGTGTTGGCGTGGCTTGTCAGGACTTACACAGGAGGAGCGGTTTCCTCATGACCTCGCTATTTTTACACAGAGAATTTCGTAACTCTCCATTATGCTGCTAAAGCTGAACACCATGCCTGTCATAAACTTGTGGATACATTCACAAGAAATTTCAAATGCTAATCTAACTGACACATGGATGAGCTACTCTTTGATCTGCCTTTTCTTCCCGCCCCCCCCTCTACAAAATGCTTTGTTTTGGTTTAGACAGGTGATATGGTAGCAAGCTGGGAACTCCGGAGCCAGTACTTTGCTGCTTGATTCTGATAATGGCTTTCTCTTCTCTCCAAAGTCAGCTGATTTTGTAAGCAGTAACTTCAAGGGACCACAATCAGCTTTCCCACAAACTCCACTTTTCTGTAATTCCTTCGTTTTCTTTTAAAATGGTTTTTGATAACTTTAAGGCAGTGATAGTCAGTGCCATAAATCTCCTTGAATCTGCTAAGCCAGAAGAAAATGAAGGATGGTGATGGCTAGTTTACAAATAATATTATCGGATACCCCAAAGCAAAAATCCCCATCCCAGGAAACAGAGAAGCTACTTTCTTATCAGGCACTTCTCACACTGGGGAATGCAGATTGGGTTTTTGGAACTTGCTTTGCTTGCAAGTCCTGTGGAGCCCCTAGCCCAGGGCTGCCTCCTGAAAACTGCCAGGAGCCTAGGTCCCCCAGTGCCTCAGGGAAGCTTGCTCTAGGACAGACATGGATGCCTCAGATGAGTTTTGACACTGTCCTTTGCAGAAATTTCCAGGCTTGCGGGTTGTTGTTCCTCTAGGGCCCCAACCCTCTGGAACACTTGCCCATCGGCAGAATCGACCCACTGTTCAACATGGGCGAAGAACAGTGTCTGTGTCCTGTGGTGTAAGTCAGTCTCCCACCTCCCCATGAGTGCACCCCGTGCATCGGCAGATTCTGTTCTGTTGGGTCACTTCATGCCACACTCAAGCTCCACTCACGGCGTCTGTGCGACAGGGCCTTTGCCCAGCTGTGCCCTCTGCCCAGAACACTGTTTCCCTTCTCAGCACCTTCACCTGCACCTTCTGCATCCTGCAAGTCTCCACTTACTTCCCACTTCCCTGCATGTTACCCTCTAGGGCTGCTGCGAGGCAGCACCACAGGCAGGCATCCTGAAACAGCAGAAGCAGCCCCCCACCGTCCTGGAGGCCAGAAGTGCAAGGTCAAGGCGTTGGCAGAGTGGGAGCTCTGCAGGAGGCTCTGTCTTCGCCTCTTTCAGCTTCTGGTGGCTGCGGCAATCCCTGGCGTCCCTGGCCTTGTAGCCGTGTCATTCCAAATCTCTGCCTCCATCGTGCGTGGTGTCTCTCCTTGTGTGAAATGCCGTGTATCTATGTCCAAAATTCCCTCTCCGTGGTCAGGCACAGTGCTTCATGCCTCTAATTGCAGCATTTTGGGAGGCTGAGGTGGGTGGATTACCTGAGGTCAGGAGTTCAAGACCAGCCTGGCCAACACGGTGAAACCCCATCTCTGCTAAAAATACAAAAAAAATTAGCCCGGTGTGGTTGCGGGCACCTGTAATCCCAGCTATTCTGGAGGCTGAGGCAGGAGAATTGCTTGAACCCAGGAGGTGGAGGTGGAGGTGGCAGTGAGCCAAGGTCGCGCCATTGCACTCCAGCCTGGGCAACAAGAGCGAAACTCCATCTCAAAAAAAAGAAAGAAAGAAAAGATCCCTCACCTTTCTCTTGTAAGAACATCGGTCATTGCATTTAGAGCTCACTGTAATCCAGGATGACCTCATCGTAACTTGAGGACATCTACAAAACCTTCCTTCCAAACCAGGCCACCTTCACAGGTCCTGGAGTCAGGACTTGGACATACCTTTTAGGTGGACGTGATCCACCACATATTATCCTGGGAAGCATTTCTCGACCTGCAGGGTCAGGATTCACGGCCACCCACCTGCTCCTAGGCATTCTTCAGCCACATGCCTCCCCTGCAGAAAGTGGACCCCTGTCCGAGCCGGCCCGTCTCTCTCCCAGAGCCTCCCAGATGGCAGCAGCCTCAAGCTTGTGGGTGGGACAGAGTCCACAGTGAGCTGGAAACAGAGAAGGGGGAGAGGGAGGGAGATGAGGAAGAGAGGGGTCTGACCCTCCTCCCAATACAAAAACCTCAGCTTCCCCTTTGCACTGATGTTGGAAGATCCCGTGTCTCCCTCCCCATTATGGGGTCTGCACCCATGCGTGAAGGCTGGGAAAGCCGGCGCACCCAGTATCAGTGGCATCCTTCTCACGTTCAGCTTGTCACAGTGATGAACACGCAATCAGGACATGTCCGACCTCCCGCAGGTGTGTGTGGAAGGTGGGAACAGGATGACGGAAGGAGTGTGCAGCGCACGCATCTCAGAGCTTTGCCGCCACCCACCTGGGTGAAGCCAAGTGCGTCTTCTTCCCACGCCTTGTCCTCGGCTCTGAAATGGGCCATTTCTTTTTGCCGCGCGCGTGTGTGTGTGTGTGTCTGTGTGCGCCCACGTGCGCGGTGTTCATTTTATTGGTTTTTGGTGATGTTGGTATCTGTGTACTATGCTCCGAAGACAGAGTGTTACAATAATACTTTTGGTCTGAGAGATAAAAACGATTGTCTACGGAACACAGGCTTCAGTGCTTGGGTCCTGATAGAATGCGAGGAAGAGGAATGGAGGGAGGGACGTGGGGGGAGAGAGAACAGAGACAAGGATAATGAAAGAAGAGAAGTCCCGTCACTTGGTTCATTTTTTTCTTTTAGATATCTTTGGTTTGATTTTATATATAAGTTGCTTGTTCTTTGAAATCCGTTCTCCAAGATTTCTTTTTCAAATGTCGAAGAAGCAGGGTTGTATTCTCCGCCCCTCTGAGTTGAGGCTGTCACTGCCCATGTTGTCGGGGTGAGGGGCTTGTTTTCTCTCTGTAGGGAGGGCGGGCGGTGTTTACAGCTCTTCCTGAGCCTGCCAAGCCAGGGCGTGGTCTCCCAAGCAGTTACCAACCAATGGCTGCGGAGGTCACCAGGCCTTGGCATGTGGGCAGCGGCCCTGGTGAATCCCGCCCTGGGTGCTGGCGAGGAGGCAGAGGCCTCACAAGACCGAGTGGACCTGCCCAGGGCTCACACGACCCCAGGGCTCTCCCGTGGGAGTCTCCTTCCTGCAGCCCACAGGCTTCTGCTGCTGCCCCTGCCTGGCCTTTAGCGTCTCTACAAAGGGGCATGACAACCCTTTGGAATTTCCACAGGTCCAGTGTTTATCCAGGTTTTCCCATTCCTGGGATACTGGATCTGCACCTCTATCTGAATTCCACACGGTATCTCCATCAATACTTAGCACACAGTTGAGGGGTCAGAGAAGTCTTTTCTGATGTGTGCAGATCCACAGTCGCGTTTCCCTTAGTTGCATTCTTCAAGAAGCTGTAGTTATGGCATCTCCAAAATACAGAACCGTGCCCATGAGTGCTGGGCTCCTCAGTGGATGCTGGGGGATGCTGTGTTTCAATGACGGACCCACAGAGTCATGTCTTCAGCGTGTGTTTATGGAGCTTTTCCTCCCAGCCAAACATTGCCAGCCTTTCTGAACAGGCACTGAGAACCCCAAGACCCAGCGAGAGGTCTAGCACAGGATTGGATCAGCCAGGAAGCGATACAGCCAGCTCAGTTTTAAGGTCCTATACATAGCGAAGACTCCAAAACACCTGGGATGTCAAAAACATTGCTCCTGGAATTTTAAAAAGCAGAGAAAGAAGAAAAAGGTGCCTTCATGGTGGCTTTTCAAATTCTACTAGCAGAAGCATAAGTTAAGACTCTCCCAAGTGGATCCTGCTGGGTAGATTTTATTAAATGAGCCACAATTTATATGTTTTATAACATATTCTCACATGTCTGTTTAAGTATAACATGTTACAGTTTCCAAATACAGAAAAAAAAAATCGTATCTAATTTATTTATGCCTAAGAAGGTGGTCTGAGAACAAAAGTTCCATACACACTTGTGGAATAGAGAAAGGCCCGTTGCCAGGCGGTGGCCAGCAACAGCTGCAAGGGCTGCTGGGAAATGTGGTCCCTGCCCGGGCAGCCAGGTGGCCAGTGCAAGGCAGGTGGTGTGGGGAGAGGGGCAGTTCTCTCACTACATGGAGAAGGGAGGGTGGGGGACTGGGGAGAAGGTCCTTGTGACACCAGTGTGGGAAAAAAAAATCACATATGTCATAGTTTTTTGCCCCCTAATCTGTATGAAGAAGGTTCTGAAACACAGATCACCTGCAGGACTTCTGAAAGCCAAGAGTCCAGGGCCCAAGGATGTGAGTCTCTAAAAAGCTCTCAGGTGCTGATGGCCGGTCCCACGCCACATCACGCTGCCTGGTATCCACTTCTGAGACCCCCACCGCACACTTCTTTTATTGTATTGATTAATAATTTAGGAATGTAGAATGTCTTAGGCCTGTCATACTTTCCACATGGGACATTCAAAATGTAAATAACTCTGCTCATAACTAAAATATATTCCTAGAGGCATTCTCATAACTAGATTCAGTCTTCTCAACTTTCTCCACTGTAAAATGGGATTGAAGCTTACAGGGTTATTCCTGTAATTATCTAACTTCGGTTTATAGAAACATGAGGGATAAAGCAAATCTTTGTAAAATAAATCCTGTCATCTCCACAGAAACATTTACTTTAGAATTTTTGCTTTCTTGAATATGGACTTTAAAAAAAAAGTGCAATCAAAAGCATGTTATGAAAACAATGCCCAAAGAATACTAAGTCTAAAAGTAACACTGTGTCCTTCAATATGGGTATACCCTGCAGCTCTACACGATACAAATGCTTTGCTAATAAGCCCAAACACACAATGAAGTGCAGAGAGCATATGAATTCCACGCCATCGTAAATTTGACCTTGCATTATGGCACCTGACACGCTTGTCAACTAAACCCTCAACAGGGACGCTGTTCGCTCCTTACATTTTCGCAGGTTTGGGAGTGGGAGTAAGATGATTTGGGTAAACAAGTGCCAACTATCTAGGAAGACTAGCATTGAGGTCCTCTCTATCTCACGATGCATTTATTTCAACAAGAGATTTCACAATAATCCCATTGTTTGTAAAATTGCACTCAAAATTATTTCAAAAACAGCCAGTTTCACATTTTAATATTTGAATACTTCTCTGGCATTTGGGGCATGGTTTCTCATGAATGTCCTCTTCACTTTTTTCCCTCTTTCCTCTCCTTCCACACCCCGGGGCACTTTGTGTGATCTTCAAGCAGCAGCAGCTGCATTTCCCCTGTGCTTTAGCTGTGTGTGTGGGATCAAGAGCTTTGTTGATGGGCAGTTGTAGGATGTAACTTCTGGGCTTCTCGGGGAGCTGGTGTTTTTAGCCCTTTTTCTTCCCTTGACCTTGTCAGGTGAGGAGTGGATGCATCTAGATGTGGGAAGCCATCGAGAGGTCTCTGAACATGTGTGATAGTAAATAGGTAGCGATGTTTCCGCAGCTGCTCACCACCCACCCAGGGAACTCTGGACCTGGTAGAGGGAAGAGGGAGGCAGAAAGCAGGAAACCCCTGCAGCACACCCCAACCCTAACCCTAGCACTGCCCGGCCCTGCA
>NC_045451.1:2717848-2734583 GCF_002776525.5 Piliocolobus tephrosceles
GGCCCTGCAGCACACCCCAACCCTAACCCTAGCACTGCCCAGCCCTGCAGCCCACATGGGCTTCATTCTCACCCCAGTGCAGAAAGGCAAGTTTTATTACCTCTACTTTATGGGAAACTGAGGCTCAGAAAAGTGGAGTCTTGTTCAGCGTCACCCAGATGGAACCTGGATTGAGATCTAGGTCTCACCTGCCTGATTTTCACTGTAAAAAGTCAGAACTACCTAGAGAATGAAATCAGTAAAATATCTAGGAACAAGGTGTTTGCTCCCCAGCATTTCAGCTGGGAGCTATTTCCCTGCACAGATAGGCTAATGAGTTTTTTCTATGCTGAATTATCCTATGGCTCCACCAAGGTGACATGTAGTCTAAGCTGCTTTAGATGTACATTATTAAAAATGAGAGCCTAACAGTTAACCACAGTGGACTGCTTCCTAGTAAATCTGGATGACTAACTTTGCCTATGCCCAATGTTAACCCTCAAGGCAACACTAAGTGTTGATAATCACACAGACATTATCAAAATGTCCAGTAATCCCAGTGGCTGGAAATCGGATCTAGAACTGAATACCAGTCCAGAAGTCTCAGCGGTCCTGATGGAATCTGAAAGTCTGTCCCTCCCACAGCTCTTGCTCAGTTCTTTCTCTCTCTCTTTCCTTTTCTGTGAGTTTACAAAGGCTTCTTTAATTACCCCAGAGATGCTTCAGAGTCAGCTGGCTTTCCTTGCAGCATTTCACATGTTTACCCAATTTTTCTCTGGCTCTCTCAATTTGATTAATTGCAAAAAACGAAATAAAAAAGATCTCCTGCAAGCATGCAGCTGCTTTTGTGTGCAGATGGATCTTTTCAGCACATTACAGAAACCAGCTGCCGGGCTGAGCTCTTAGCCCGGTGATAGTGAGAGCTTCATCCTTCTTGAGCTCTTCTCTAAAAGGCAGACTGGGGCAGGGTCAGAAGCTAATAAGGCAGACTGCCAGTCACTCATGATTATCAGCCAGATGCTCTGTCGTTCCCACTGTAATGCCGTGAGACACATCTCACTTACCAGTGCTCAGGGGCCATTTCCATTAAGGGCTCTGATGGGGGGTTCCCACACATCGAGTTGTCATTTTGTTCCTGTTGTCCTTCTTTTCCTGCTAGTCTATAAATTTTGCATTTAAGGCTAGAATTAACCAACCCTCAGTGATCCATATAAATATTCTTTATATTAATCTGAGAGGCCAGTCAAATGCAAGTAAGTAGGCTTGTGTAGTCAAATCCAATGAGGTATATTCAGAAGTCTGATCTGGACTTGAGTTATTTTCACCAATTCTGTGTCAGTATTCTTGAGTTTTCTAAATCATGATTAAGATCAGTCATCCCAAGCGTAACCTAGAGTTGTGCTATGAAGCGTGATAACATTTGATCAGAACAAACTGGCTTGGAAGAAACACGGCCCCTCTCCGAGGAGCGGTTCAGCACCTTGTGAGCAGATTTCAGCTGTGTTCAAGAGCCCTTGGCCCCAAAATAGCTCTCTCTGTCTACCAGCAAGTCCCAAAAGATTTACATGTCCCACGTTATTCTGATTTGGGACAAGTCCTTGGAGCTCTGTTTTTGGAAGGAGTGAGTGTTGCAGGTGGGTTTGCCTAGTCCCAGTGTGAGGAGATGGGAGGAGAAGGGTGACAGGTGGATGGAGCCAGGGAACAGGAAGGGGACTGGGCAGGCGAGGGCTCCGGGGAGGCAGAGGTGAGATGATGCCTGGGCCAGGAACAGGCACTTGGAGAACACAGCCGGTGACAGGAGGTTCTTTATGTCTGGACAGGCAAAATGCTCCCAAAGGTCCAAGTTGTCAGCCTTAACTAAGGGCAGTTACCTATTTTTGCTTGTGTTTCGCTTTGAATAGACTACTTCTCATTTCTTTTTATTTTTTTATTTTTTTGAGGCGGAGTCTTGTCACCCGGGCTGGAGTGCAGTGGCCAGATCTCAGCTCACTGCAAGCTCTGCCTCCCGGGTTCACGCCATTCTCCTGCCTCAGCCTCCAGAGTAGCTGGGACTACAGGCGCCCCCCACCTCGCCCGGCTAGTTTTTGTATTTTTAGTAGAGACGAGGTTTCACCGTGTTAGCCAGGATGGTCTCGATTTCCTGACCTCGTGATCCGCCCGTCTCGGCCTCCCAAAGTGCTGGGATTACAGGCTTGAGCCACCGCGCCCGGCCCACTTCTCATTTCTTAAACAGAAAGATGGATTGAGAGATATTTGACGTGTTTTTATTCTGTAACGTGTGTCCATCCTGCAAGCTCTTAATATTTAGTTAAAACAGCACCACATGGAATTAGAGAGCCAGAATTAGAGCGGGAATGACAGCCCCTGTGTACCCAGGGATCAAAGCAACATCTCGCGAGGAACACACCCATTCTTTCTTAAAACAAGAACACGGTGAATTTGGCCTTTCCCTTGGTTAACCCACTCTTACCCGGTAAGGCACCACACCTGCAACAAGCCCTCATTTCCCAATGAGAAGATTGCCCCTTCAAGGTTTTTTTGGTTGTCCAATTGAAATAAATTGGGAAGGTAGAATCGCACTGGACACCGAAATCCTCCGCAAAGGTAGCCTTGCGTTTTTAAAATCATACGTATCAAACTTATTTTTTTCACTCTCATGCCACAAAGCATGGGGAATGCACCTGATTCTTGCAGGTGGGTTGCGTTCATATCATCACTAGAACCGCATCTTTGATTTCCCAGAGCATCATCTGTGGGCACTTCGACCTAAGTTGCTTCAAGTACACGTTTTAAATCTCCCTGCGCAAGCACCTCACTGGCAGTCTTCTGGCGGGCCCCAGTTTCCATCACACATCATGAAGGTTGGTGGGGTTTTCCCTCTGCCGTCGGCTGCTAGTCTCTCCCACACAGTGAGGGAGGCGGACTCCGGGATGGCAACTGTGCTGTAGGCGTTTGCTTCTCTTCTCCGCAATCCTTCCAGCGGCTGTGGGGTGATGGGGTTGCCCGCCTGCAGAAAAGTGTCCTCAACCAGTCCTCCTGAGCCACCAAAAAGGGACCCGGTAATGCGGGACATGGAAAAGCTTGGCTGTCGGGCAATTCTCTTTTCTAAAGAGAGACTTTTGAGGAACACAATTTGCATTGTGTTCGGGCGTCTCTACTATTTTGGAGAGTCCCCTCTCCCCACGTTCAGAAGATGGTTCATCTTGTTCCCTCTCAAGGAAAGCTGTTCCTGGTTTTCTGCAGGAGAATGGGTACTCACACCTTTTTGCAAAAGAATACATCCATCATGGAAAACACGTCGTTGTCCTTAAAGACTCTGGTCACCTGCAGCCAGGTCTGGGCTGATGGTTCTAGTGGCCCTCAGCTGAGGGACCCCAAGGCCAGGCTACGTCCCTCAGGAAGGCTGGAAGGAACAATTTGCTTGGAATGGGTGTGGCTCAATTCTTCCATTCTTTGCATATCTTGGGGAAAAATCATACATGTGCTGCTAAAGTTTGGGTTAGAAAATAAAAATGAGGAGTAACATGCTTTTTAAATCCAACTTTATCTTCCCTACAAATTCTGCAGATTCTTTGGACGCTTGTCGGTTAAGCTGTCCTTGGTCTGATGTTGGCTCTTTCTGTGCTCACATGGTTTCTTTAAAGCAGTGAGCATGAATAGCTTCTTACTACCTTTTCTTTTTAGAAGAATGTCAGCACCTTTCTGACATCTCAGCTCATCTCATGATAATACACCTGAGTGTGGGATGCAATTCTCTGTGTGTACACATATGTATGGATGGATAGATGGATGACGGATGAATAGACAGATATTTCTGTACGTATACACAGATCTGCAGGATTTCTTGAGACAGGTTGAAGTGTGTTACTGAACAGAATTTGGATGTTGGTGCGGTTCTGTTTTCTAGTTCTTTGCATGGGATCGAAAGATAGCATTTGTTAATAAGATGACTTGGACGTGTCTCTTCTGTTTTCAGGGCCTTGGTTTCCTCTTCTCAAAAATGGGCATTATATATATATATATATCACAGGAGTGTCTTTCTGATGGAAAAACAACATCGAAAACTCTAAGAGCACTAGACTTAAGGCTAACACTTTCTTTCCCTTTCTCTTTTAGCCTCTGAAGCCTCTGAAGAGCTGATCCATTCAGGATGGGAAACCACGCAGGCAAACGAGAATTAAACACCGAGAAGGCCAGTACGGTAAGACAGGAGCTGATCCTACAAATGCGCATGTCGTTTTCTTATTAAACACAAATCCCTTGGTGTGTCAGAGGCTACGGGCTTGGGCTCTTGCTGCCACACTCTTCTCTGACAGCTGGGTGGAAGCCTGGCCCTTGTTACTACGATTAATTATTATTAATTTATTCAGGAAGATTGCATGGCAATAGGTAGGTCCTGACCTTGCAAAGAAATAAAGGAATGAAGGAAGGGAAGGAGTTAGGAAGAAGAAAGAAAGGGAGGAAAAAAGAGAGAAGGAGAAAGAGAAAGAGGGAAAGGAGGAGGAGAGGAAGACGAAGCAGCCCTTCCTCTTGGTCCACGTTCTGTGATTGGTCCTTGGAGTATCAAGAGGCTCTCAGAGAGGAAAGAGATTGTAAATTCCTTTGCTCTCATGCAAAAATACTTTTGATTTTTTTTAACATTTTTATTTTTTAGATAAAGGTATTTCCAAACTGCATTCTCTCTAATTAGCTACTGGCTTGAAAGAGCATGACAATTCACACCAATTCATGAATGGTGAAACACATCAGATTTTCTTTTAGCTCAAAAACCTAATTCCATCTACTAAGGTCCCACTCCTTCCTTCTCACCCACCGTGGAGTTTGCCTCTGACTTTTCACTCTGGTCTGGTTCTGGAAGAACTCACACTGAATCCCAGAGGTCTGGAGAAAGGACGGGAAGTACTTGAGCTGTTTCTTTGGACCTCTCGTAAATCGATACCCTCCTTTCTCCTGCGTGTGGCTACTTGGCTCCTCACCAGTTGTCCTTGCTTTGGGGTCATGCTCTGGCCTGAATGTGTATTGGAATCTCCCAGAGACTTTTCAGACCTGCCAGGGTCTCTGCCCTCCTCAGATCCCAGTGCAGCCGTGGGCATTTTTCAAAACTCTCCAGGCTCTAGAGCCAAGGTTCCAGCCTCCTCCTGCTCCCATGTGTCTTGTACTTTGGCTGCCAGGATTTTCCTCTATTGATTGCATATTCACCCTCCTGCCTCTCGAACTTCCAGGAAGCCCTTAGCACAGACTAAAGTCCAAGGTCCTCAGCCTCTGGCTCCAGCCCTTCTTCAATCTGCCTGTCACTGGCCTTTCCAGTGGCGGCTCCTCCACAGCCCTTTCCTCACCCTTATCAGGGAACATTTGGAAAATACAGTTAAACAAACAGGAAACTGCAAATTAAATATCATTGGAATCCTTCTGGCTAGTAAGAATTCATCTTCTTTGTATTTCTAGTGCAGCATTCGGCCATTGTCCGCCTTATTTGAAGGCATCGGCTTCCTCTGTCCGATTTGGATTCTCTACATTGCCTTTGGGTCTCCTGTAGTGCCCTGAATCAGAGTTCTGGACCCTTTTCCCACTGAGACGCTCAGGACAGATGATCCAATGATGTTGACAAGGACCACAAATGCCCAGGGGTCCTAGCTGTCTGTCTCTTGGCCTACGCCTGTCTCTGCACTGGAGAATCATTTCAGATTATGAGGAATAAGCCTGCCAGTGTGCACAGAACTGTGGACCCACCCTAATTTGTATGGGGCGGCCCTTGCTCTTGGTCCACACTGTGTGGTTGGTCCCAGAAGTATCAGCAGGTTCTCGGAGAGGGAAGAGATTATAAAAGTCCTTTGCTCTGATGCAAAAATACTTTTGATTTTTCAACATTTTTTATTTTTTAAACATATATATTTTCCCTCAAGGGAAATTATTCCATTTCATTGGTACTTTAATTCCAACATAAAATTATGTGTGCTCCACCTTGAGGCAGATGTGGTGCACTAGAATAGTCCAGCTGCTGAAGATGGGCTCGGGTTAGGGTCACGGGAATCCCTGACTTACACCCGGAATGCTTTAGAAATGTCCGTGGAATTGAACGGAATTGAATTTCAGTCTCCAGACCTCTTCACTGTGGTCTGTAGTGCATTTTTATTTAATAGTAATAATAAACTTGGAAGAAATGGGGCCTTTTCTGATGTGTACTTTAACTCAATTTCTGTGTCAGCCACATGAGTAATTTTCCATGATTTGCTTTCAAATCATCCATGGAAGGTGAATAGGTGACTATATACTGTTCCTGTGTGTATTTTATCTTAATTAAAGTGATAAACAGTATTTAGTTTCTTACCTAAGGATTTAGAAAGACTGACTGTATAAATATGTAAATGGTTCTAGTCAATGTCGAATGGGGGAGTTGACTCATTATGTTAGTCAGCCCGAACTGTATTACTGATAACGTCAGTGTTATAATTAGCAATAATGACCACAAATGTATTAAGTTACTAATTTGTTAAGAACATGGCTTGGATACAGTATCTGCACCAGGAGGATTAAGTTTCAGCTCAAAGTGAAAGTGGAAAAAACAGCTCTGCTCAGAGATCTCTAGGCTGTTAACACTGGTGGTATTTTAAGTCTTAGAATAACTGATTTGCAACTGCAGTTTCAAAAAACCTCTCTGTGGCATACAGTTTCTTTCCTGTTGTTTGATGCTGTAAAACACCCACATATGTTTTTAATTTGTTTAATGCTATCAGAGTAAGATTGTTGAGCCATAGCAAAGCCCATACTTAGGCTTTTGTTTTCTGAAATCACATGTTTAAAGTTCTGATCATTTAAAAACCTCAAAACTTGGAAATTTAAAACTATGATTCCTGTAGGTGGTTTTAAGAAGAGCTTTTTTTTTTTCTTTAAACTTGATGGGAAGTGTTTCGTGCCCTTCCAAGAACATGCCCTGTGATGCTGCATAGCTTAGTAGAGGGTTTAAACTTGAACCACAAAAGAAAACGTGATGTGAGCTCCAGCCATGTCGCCTACCACTCTGTGGATTTCTGTCTGTGATTCTGGGAGTCATTTTTCCCCCTTAGGAGAGAGTCAAGGAAAGCTTCTGTCAGTTTCAGGTGCTGGTTACTGATCTGTCAGCAGGGAGGGCAGCTGCAGCGGGGTCTGCGCGGCCACCCCACACACAGCCTCTGCGGAGCCGCCCCACTGCCCAGCCCTGGCTGCTCAGGGCCGCCTCCTCCCTGCCCTGCTGCCACCTTCTCCACCCCTCCCCACCCACACCCGATGCCTCTTTCCTCTGCCCTCACAGAGCCTGCAGCCGAGTGCTCTGATACAGAACGTAGTGATTTGCTAATCATCCGACTTCTTCCCCTCCGACATCAAGGAGGGAACTTTCCTCTCTCTGATGCCTCCATCTCTAAGCCTGGAGCATCCCCAGCACATAACTGGCTCACAGATGTTCGAAAGAGTAAATGAATCATACCTACTTCCTAACTTCTTTCTCACATAAAAGCTCAGTTTCCTGAGCAGGCTTTGGGTGCCGTTGGCTGCTGGGGAGGTGGTGGGGAGGCCTTGTCCGTTGCCTGCAGGAGCTTCCAGTCTCCTTTGCAAGTTTTGCCCTCAGTGACTCAGGGCTTTGAAATTTGCTTCTCTCTCATCCTGAATAAGCCACGGCAGGATGTCAGAGGAAGAGAAACTAACTAAAAGGTTAACTGTGGAATTTCTCTGATGGGTGAAAAAAAAGACACTTTTCTGGAGTTGCAGTGTTAGTCCAATCTTGTGGGGCACAGGTCCCTGGTAACCAGTGGTTGAGCCGCCTTCCTGGGCCAGTCGAGGGTCAGAACAGCAGACGTCAGATTCAAGGAGAAACACTCTGCCCATCAGAGGAGCGGGCAGCCTGCCCTCCTGACGCGTGATTCACTCATGTGGATGGAGTATAGCTTCCTCCAGGCAGGCTCAGGTTCAGTGCACAGCTCTGCTTCTCAGAAATGAAGAAACTCCTGTTCTGCCTTTGACTCCCTATGTTTTTTTTTAAGTTGCAGGGAAATTTGGTTTCCAAATGGTTCTGCCTCACTAATTTACCAGCTTTTTATCACTCTGCCCATTTTGTATTTGGTTCTCCGTCTTACTACAGAGCTTGGCGGAACCCAAGAAGGAAAGGGTACCAGCTGCCCTGGAGAACCCAGAGACGTGCCTCAATGCCAGGAGGGGAGCAGGGGGCAAGGCTCACCCACAGAGGAACACCCTGTCTCGGGTGGTCTTTGCCTGCCTGGCAGTCCTTGGGCCTTAGGATATAGACACTTGGCTTCACTGGCTGCTGGAGGAATTCACTCCTTTTTGAGGAATTCACTCCTTTTTGGCATTGTGAATCAAAGGGTCTGGGCAGTTACCTTTGGGAGGGTCAGAAGCGCTCAGAACAGTGCCCTGTGCCTAGCCAGCCTGCTTGTGGCTTTTCTCCCTGGGCTTTCTCTGAATGCTGTGGATCTGTTGACCTCTGGGCTTTTGCTCTCTGGGTTTTCTGGTGATCACTGAGCCTCCTGGGGATGATTCACTTCGTGTTCAAAACACCAAACGAGGCCAGGTGCGGTGGCCCACGCCTGGAATCCCAGCAGTGTGGGAGGCTGCAGCAGGCAGATTGCTTGAGCCCGGGAGTTCGAGACCAGCCTGAACAACAAAGTGAGACCCCCCCCCCATCTCTACAAAAAAATCAAAAAATTAGTCGGGTGTGGTGGCGTGCACCTACAGTCCCAGCTACTCGGCAGGCTGAGGTGGGAGGATCACCAGAACCTGGAGAGGTCGAGGCTACAGTGAGCCATGATCACACCACTGCACTCCAGCCTGGGCAACCAAGTGAGACCCTGTCTCAAAAAAAAAAAAACCACACACAAAGCACGCGCACGCACACACACACACATCAAATTCTATCTAGAGCAGTGCTAACACTGTATTACTGCCTCCTGTGAGCCAGGGACTTTGCACACATTGTCTACATTGTATGTTGTACGAGTTCTTGGGGCTGACATAACCAAATGGCACAGACTGAATGGCCTAAATGACCGACATTTCTTCCGTCACAGTCCAGAAGACTGGAAATCCGACAGCAAGCTGCCAAGGGTTGGTTTCCTCTGCAGCCTCTCCTTGGCTTGTAGACAGCATCTTCTGTCTGCATCCTCCAGTGGCCATCCCTCTCTGTATGTCTGTGTCCTATTCTCTGCTTAGAAGGACACCATCATGTTGGATCAGGGCCACCGTACTCCAGTGGGACCTCATCTTAATGTCATGGCCTCTTTAAAGGCACCATCTCCACACGCAGTCACATTGTGAGGCAGTGAGGGTTACAACATCCACGTAGAGATTCGGGAGGAGCACAGTTAAGCGTATCACATGTGTTACTTGATAAACCCCAGCAGAGGCTGCACAATTAGAGACAGTAGAGAACGAAAGCCCTGGGACTGGCATTTGCCGCCACGTCTGACACCTCCCGGGGAAGGGACTCCACGCCAGCAGCCACCTGCAGTCTCTGCCCTGTCCTCAGGAGACAGCAGACCTGGTTTCTCTTCTGCAGACTCGGGTTGGACGCTTCCTGTGCAAAGTTCCTTCTTCCTGCCTCCTGCCACAGGCCCCAGCCGGCGGCTCCTTCCAGGGCAGGCGGGCATCTGCAGAGCGCTCATCTCCCACCTGCTGACTCGTGGCTTTGCGCAGCCCTCCCCATGCTTAGGACTCTCAAAGGGTCATCTTCATTCTCACAGGGACTAAGTCTCAGAGCTGGGCCAGGCCTGCCTAAGGCCAGGTAGCAAATGGTGGGGAAGCCAGAGAGCAAAGCCAGGCCTGGAGCGCCAGGTGGCACAGCCGGGCAGACCAGGCCTGTAGCCCCAGGTGGCACAGGCGGGCAGACCAGGCCTGGAGCGCCAGGTGGCACAGCCGGGCAGACCAGGCCTGTAGCCCCAGGTGGCACAGCCGGGCAGACCAGGCCTGGAGCGCCAGGTGGCACAGCCGGGCAGAAACAATCCCTGCATGGGAGTGTCAGTCTTCTAGTGGCCACAGGAAATGAGGAAAGAGACAGGTGAAATTATTTTAATGTCTTGTCTTTTCTTTAACCTAAGAAACCCCAAATGTCATGTAAGCATAGAATCCATATAAAAATTGTTCATGAAATGGTTTACAATTCTTCTCCCATGAAGTCCTCACACTCAGGGATATATTTTAACTCATGGTGCAGTGTGGCCTGGCTATGTCTCAAGTGCTGGGTGGCCACACGTGGCTGGGACCATAGGTCTGGGCAGCACAGCTCCAACCCTGGCCATGCCCACACACCCTGCCATCTATAGCCAGGCGGAACATGCTGAGACCACCTGTATAGTGTATGTCATGCAGTTCACCATCCGCTTTGTGCATGGTACCCATTGCTTGATAAATCAGTACTTTCTAAAGGAGTCAAAAAAAATTGAAAATTACCAGTATTTTTCCCTGAGAGATGCTTACAGGTTCAGTTTTTCACACACTCCCCCTCCCCTTGTATGAAATGAGTTGGGATTGATAAAGATGAGGAGGAGGAGAGAAGCATGCAGGGGAAGATGGAGAGGATGGGAAAGAAGAGGAGAAGAGGGAGGGGGAAGGAGGAGGAGAGAAGGAGAAGGAAGAGGAGGAGGAGGAAGAGAAGCGGGGCGGGGCGGGGGGAAGAGGGGGAGGGGGTAGTGGGCCAGGCTAATAAACGCAGTTGTAAGGGCCGCCATGGATAAAAATGCAGTGCAGAGGAGGAACCAGGAACGGCCCGTTTAAATCTGCCCAGACTCAGAGGCCGTTTAGGGCCGATGAGAGTGATGTTTCCTGAGGTGCATCCACACCCCCGTCCAACTCTGCCCTGCCTTGGAGGTGCCTCAAAGCCCTCCTAAGCCCTTATGGCAACGTAAAGGCTCAGACCTGGGACCGTAGCACCTTAGCACAGGTTCTGAGCCAAGAGCTGTGGCTGAGCCCTGCAGGTGTCATGGCATTTATCAAGTTGTCTTGCCACGAATTTTCTCTGACAACAGACAGCCTGTTTTTAATTCATGAGTGGATGGATCGTGCTCTTTCCAAGTGCAGGTGAAAATTAGTTGTTTAGGAATGTTTGTTCATTCCTGCATTCATCCATTGCCACACACACATATTAAAAATGCTTTGTATTGAATGCCTATTCTGCATAGGACACTGCAATAAACTTTGTGATTGAAAATTCCGGCTTCACCACCAGCTAGTTAGGTGATCTTGGGCAAGTTAGTTTCTCTCTGTGTGCTTACTTAAGATGATAACATGAAACGATGATAACATTATATAAAGTAAGTGAGTCCACAGGTGTTGTGCACTTAGAACACCCCCTTGCACATAGTAAGCGGTATGTGTTGTTTGGTGTTACCAATTTTCTTCTTATTGCTATTATTTTAAAAAAAAAAAAAGTGTAAGTCCCTGTATCTGTCCTCAGAATAGCTCACAGTCTAATCAGGAGACCAACAAAATTACGAAACCACATTCAGAGCAATGATGAGCATGAAGAGCTCCGGACAGAAGCAGGGCTCCCTGGGGCTGTGGAGCCCACAGGCCGGCAAGAGAAGCCACAGGGAGGGCTTGTGTCAGAGGGAGAGACAGCGGTGTCCTTCCCCCATCTCCCAGGGTTGAGACAAGCATAAGCAAATATTTAAATACTGTATTTTTTTTAAAAAAGACTTGATTTGGGGAACCTGCTACAAACCTCTCCCACTCAGTATCGCCAAGGCTGTAGGGTCTGGTTGTCCCCCAACACCGGCTCCACCCAGTCCAGCTTCACCCCAAGAAGAGCTCTGCCTTCCAGAACACCTGGCTCTGCACACCCACCCAAATGTAACTCACAGGGCGATGGCTGGGAGACAGCCACCCTCTGTGATGAATCTGCATCACTGTGTGAGTGGCTGGCAGCTCCAATTTATTAACACGGGTTGGAATCGTCTCAGGCTGTGTAGAAGACGTCTGGCTCTGCAGATGGCCCTGGCTGAGACTCTGGCTCCTGAGGGTAGCTGCTTTCCTCTTGAATCCTGGAAGCTCTAAGCTCCCTTCTCCCCTAGGACATCACCCAGAGCAGCAACGTCCTGCGGAAAAGAGTGTCAGTGGCATCTTTTGTTACACAGAGGAGATGGGATCCTTCCGGGTGACTGATAGCTGAGAGGGAGGGAGGCAATCAGGAGAGCCAAGAAGAGAGATGGGTCCCAGAGGGGAAAGTTGTCCACAACAGGAAGAGCTGCCACAGGGCTCCCCTCTGCCCAGCCCCTGCAGACCCCGTCTTCACAGGGTGGAGAGCTGGGGTCCCAGCATCTGTGAGCCGTGACCTTTGGGAATTCACCTGAACGATTATCCAAAGGATCAGGGTGGGGGAGCCCCTGCCCCGAGTTGGCCCACACTGGGGCTCACTCATGTTGCCCACTTGGGGGAGTGTCTGTGGAAGGCTCCAGAACAGGCCTGGTCTCTGGGGACCCTGTACCCTTCCCAGGTGCTCCCTGCTCCCCCACTTCCACCAACCCAAAGGAGTGGGGTTTGTAGTGGCCTTGAGTTACTTGTCAATATTTGAATTCTTTCACTTTGTTTTTTGAACACTGTCTCAGTTCACAGGGGAATGAACTTGAAGAAGAGAGGGCTAAAGACCTTATTATTTCTTTTTCTCATATGAAACTCACAAGGCTTGCTAATTAGAAACAGTAAACCAGGAACCTTGAAAAATAAAAACACAACCTGTAGTTTATCTTCACACACGCTTACATTTGCCCAAAATGGGTAAAATCAAGTGGGGAGCTCCTACAACCTTCCAAAACCTAACAAGCAGTAATAACTCTGAAAACCTGCTTTTCATCTGTGGGTGGACTGAGAAAAGCTGGCCTCTGGGCTTTCCCTGGTCGTAATATCTGGCTCAAAAAGGTTCTACAAAGATGCCTAGCAATATTTCTGGATTTTTCTATTTAATCAGCTTAAGAAAAAAGATACCACACTTAAAAATAAGATCTGAGGGCCTGCAAAATCGTATCTGAATCTTACAGTAGAGAGTAACTTATTGGTCTGTTTGGTGTTCCAAATTAACAGATTTTTTTTTTTTTTTTTTTTTTTTTTGAGACCGAGTCTTGCTCTGTCGCCGGGGCTGGAGTGCACTGGCCGGATCTCAGCTCACTGCAAGCTCCGCCCCCCGGGTTTACGCCATTCTCCTGCCTCAGCCTCCCAGTAACTGGGACTACAGGCGCCCGCCACCTCGCCCGGCTAGTTTTTTTGTATTTTTTAGTAGAGACGCGGTTTCACCGTGTTAGCCAGCATGGTCTCGATCTCCTGACCTCGTGATCCGCCCGTCTCGGCCTCCCAAAGTGCTGGGATTACAGGCTTGAGCCACCGCGCCTGGCCCAGATTTTTTTTTTATTTAAGCTGCACATCAAATCTAAGTGCAGACAGGAGGAATGAGTCGCACGCTCTGTACCTCTCCAGGGGTAATCACACCCCCTGCAGAATCTGCTCCGTATTTAATTATCATTAAAACCCAACTCTTTCTTAATGACACTCTCTAGATACTATTAAAATGACATTCTGAGAAATGAGACATTTAGTTTGCAAATATACACAAAGGCATTGAAGCAATTCAGCTCTTTCCATCAACATGTAAATAGAATCTTTCACTTTGACAGGAAAAATGCTTTTCCTTTAAAACTACGGACAACCCAGCTGTGAAATGTCACTGACTTTTTCCAACTAGGAGTTATTTTCTCACGGCCATTCCTTTATGGAATCATAAATCCTGCAACATTTTCTGCTGCGTGCAAGAGCTTGTCAGGGTATTTAACATCTTCCGTGAATTCTGTTCTTGTCATATCATCCTCAGAAATGAAAAATAATTATATTTTAAGCCATCACTAGCTCACAGCTGCTTTATGCAATCATCTCTCTCCACAGTAAAATTTTTTTTTTTTTTTTTTTTTGAGACGGAGTCTCGCTCTGTCGCCCAGGCTGGAGTGCAGTGGCCCGATCTTGGCTCACTGCAAGCTCCGCCTCCCAGGTTTACGCCATTCTCCTGCCTCAGCCTCCCAAGTAGCTGGGACTACAGGCGCCCGCCACCTCGCCCGGCTAGTTTTTTGTATTTTTTGTAGAGACGGGGTTTCACCGTGTTAGCCAGGATGGTCTCGATCTCCTGACCTCGTGATCCGCCTGTCTCGGCCTCCCAAAGTGCTGGGATTACAGGCTTGAGCCACTGCGCCCGGCCTCCACAGTAAAATTAAGTCCAGGGAGCGTAAACTTTGTTTTTGCTGATGGAGGTGTCCTCAGGCCCAGGTGGTCCATGCACACAGCGGGTGCTGATGTTGAGGGACTGTTTGTTAAAGGAATGAATCCTGACTGCCCAGGGTGTCTACGGAACATCTCCAGACATGCTCCTGCCCCGAGGCAGGTCCAGACGCCACAAGACTGGGTGACATCTGAGGACATCAATGTGAAGGGGGCAGGAAAAGCCATCCATCCTCCCTGGAGAACAGCAGAGGTGGGACTGAAGCCCAGACGCGTCAAGCCTCCAAGTCAAACCTCCAAATCCAACATGCTGTCTATCCCTCTCTTACACTTCCTCTTGCAATTGTGTGTTGAAACCGACCCCTGTCACCATACCTGTTTCACAGAAAGGAAAGCCTGATCACTGAGAAAGTCACTTCCTTCCAGTCATCCAAACCCATGCCTGGATTGCTGTGACATGGCTGTCATGCCATTGAGCGCTCAATTCCCCGGGAAGTGTTTCCTTTCTGATCTGACTCCAGTGTGCTGGCAATTAACAGACCTATTCGTGTAAAATTTCTGTTTTATAGGTAAGTCACATAGGCAGATTTTTTGAGAACTCATGTAATTCTTAAATTAGTCATTTAATATATGTTTAAAAGCTTAGGGAACTGAAAAGTAGGGGCTAAAGACACTCACCGATCTCGCCTGACGCTTGGACACATGCAGGCACTGAGAAATGCCTGGAAAATCGTTAGATTGTGTGGGTGCCAACAGGCTTTTTATTGGACCTTATCTTCAGCAGAGTTTAGAACTCTTTCACACACACCTCACACACGACAAACCTCTAGAAAACTCTTGAACTCAATAGCAGAATATGAGACGATCTCTTAGTAGGTAGACAGGGCATTAAAATGGCCACACGACGTGGTAACAGCTCGCATTTGTTGATAACTTACTATCCAGACACCCCACTGCACCACCTTCCAGTGGGATGTTCTGTAATAATGAAGATGTGCTGCCTGGTGACACGTTAGCCTCTAGACACATGTGGCCCACAGCACATGAAACGAGACCCGTATAACTGAACAACTGTGTTTTTAATGTCATATATTTTTAAGCAATTTAGATGGAAATGGCCACAGTTGCGAGCGGCTCCCCCCGGGAAAGCAGAGCTCTCCTGCGTGCTGGCTGTGGCGACCCCTTATTCTCCCATTGCCCTACGAGACAGGTATTAGCTCTGTTTGTCAATGAGAAAAATTGGGGTGTTTCCCAAAATCATACAAAAGTTAATTTTGAGTTCAGAGGTAAAGTTCTCTGAAAAATACAGTCACACTTATGAATGCCCCAAATTGAAAAAGACAGCGCTGGTGTGCTGTAAACCACAGCACAAATGTAAAAGTAAGCTCTCCAGTGCTCACCTCAACGTGGGAGAGTCCTACCATCGTCATTTAACATGGCACCCCCAGTAAAGTGCCCCTGTTAAGTGCCTCCTGCAGAGTCTGGGAATCTGCACTTATGAGCAACAGAACTTTGTGTGGACTGCCTCTGGATGTGACACGCCCCAGAAAGCCCACCCTGCTGACTTGTTCAGTGCTTCTGTAAAACTTCAGTGAGGTCCTAAAGAGAGGAATAAAATAATACAGAAAAGGCATCCTTTTAAAGAGAACCTTTAGGCTGGGCGCAGTGGCTCACGCCTGTAATCCCAGCACTTTGGGAGGCCAAGGCGGGCAGATCACGAGGTCAGGAGTTTAAGACCAGCCTGGCCAACATGGTGAAACCCTGTCTCTATTAAAAATACAAAATTAGCCGTGTGTGGTGGTGAACACCCGTAATCCCAGCTACTCCGGAGGCTGAGGCAGGAGAATTGCTTGAACCCAGGAGGCGGAGGTCGCGGGGAGCCGAGATCGCACCACTGCGCTCCAGCCTGGGCGACAGAGCAAGACTCCATCTCAAAAAGAAAAACAAAAGAGACCCTTTAAAAACCCGTGAATAGTCGATAACCTGGTTACAGGAAGAAAACGCCAAATGGAGCCATGTCTGACTTGAGAATGAGCGTAAGGCATGGTACTGGTGTGGCTTTATGAAACCGTGTTTGCATTTGGGAGCCTGCAGCCTCCCCTAAAGCGTAAGCATGCTTGCCAGCTGCTGGGCAGGGTGTCCTGCATGGCCAGTGAAGCAGTTGCAGTGCCTGCCCATGGGAATTTCTTGTGAATGTTGTGTTTGAGATGCAGAATTTCTTAGTGATGTTAGAGAACAATCTTACGAGGTTTACACTTGATAGCAGCCTCTCAAATGTTTTGAGTCAGTAATGTTTTGCTTCTGGAGGCGATTCACAAAAGAAGTCCCTCATCCATGCTTGCTGGAAAGCACACCTGAAGGTCTTTCTGGTTTTGGAGGTATGGAAGTGGGCATTTTGCTTCATCTGATAAACTGGTGACCTTTGTTAAAATACCTTTGTTTGTTTGTTTGTTTGTTTGTTTGTTTTTTAGTAATTATAGTAGTTAACATTTATTGTGCACTCACTGTGTGCCAGGCA
>NC_045451.1:2734983-2744249 GCF_002776525.5 Piliocolobus tephrosceles
TTGAGGAATTGCCATACTGTTTTCCATAATGGTTGAACTAGTTTACAATTCCACCAACAGTGTAAAAGTGTTCCTATTTCTGTTTCCTGATTTTTTAATGATTGCCATTCTAACTGGTGTGAGATGGTATCTCATTGTGGGAAAAAAAAAAATACCTTTGTTAAGTTGAAATGCAATGATTAAAGACATAAGGCGTAATTAGCAAACAAGGGCAGCCTCTCCACAACCTTTATTAAAAATAATGTGGGGGCGATTATGAAGTGGTGCCTTAGGGCAATGTAAACCCGCAGGGCTTCCACACCCTGCACTTTGTGAACATGCCCGGCCTGTGGCTCTCTCCTCATGCTGGCTTCCCTCTGCTGCAGCTCCCAGACCCAGCTCTGGTCATCCCCTTCGAGGTGATACCTGGGACCCTCGTATGAGCCTCTCTCCAACCAATTCCCTGATACTCCCGGGGAGCCGGCCCAGCCTCGACCCTGGGTCTGGCTGAGGGTCCGACAGGGCTCCAGGCACATGATCCAGCTTCTGCTCAGACAACCCAGGGTGGGCACTCAGGCAGCGGGGAGGTGGGCTCTGTTCTTTTGCCCACAGCACGGGCATTCTCGGCCTGGAAGTTGGCTTACCAGCACCATTTTTGTCTGCAACTATGACCCAGTTTGCAAGCGGCCAACTGTTAACAGTCTTTGGGAACACAGCATTGAATGCTGGTTGCTGCATGTAAGTGATAGAAACATAACATTTCTTTGTGTGAAGTCAGAAACAGTGGGATATGCACACGGGGCCTGTGTGTTCCACACTGAGCAGGCCAGCAGGCGTGTCTCTCGTCATCGTCACAGACTGTACTGGGGTTCAGGGGAGCTGCTGAAGGAAATGGCCGATTTCGTGAAATGAGGAGCCTGCTTCTCCCAGGAGTCTGGCTGGTTTGTCTGCTTGTTTTTAGCCGGACTCCGAAAGCGCCCCCTTCCTTCTTTCTTCCTTCACGGATCATGTTCCTTAATTGCATCCCTGCGTCTGTGACTCTAAGTGGCTTGGTGAGATCTGGCAGCCGGGAGGCCAGAGAAGGGAGGATCTCAGCCTGTGTCAAAGACGACACAAAACTGGCAGAGCAGGGCTGATTTCATTCAACAGGGTTTTTAAGGTGGAATGGTGTTGGAGTTATGGTGGAATTCTCGAGTTTGGGTCTGGTTTGCGTGTGTCCATTGGAATCTGGAGAGGGCGGCACTGAGTGCGGCCTGGACGAATTCTGTTCATCAGGTATTGCCCACGTCCCTGCCTGCGTTGCCATGATGACGCTCCCTCCTGGAAGAGTGGCGGGGCTGGGATTCCGGGGTGGGGAGCGCATTCTGCACCCTCCTGCGGATGCCCCACGAGGGACGGAGGGAGGGTGAGTGCAGCCTGACGGGGAGTTGTTTCTAGTCACCCGGCGGCTCAGCGCTGGGCGCGGCCCTGGGCATAGGTGAGGCGCCGCACACTGTGCCAGGTCATTTCAGAAACGTGTAATTGCCGCCGTGTAATTGCAGCTGTGCAGACAGGTTTATTTTAGATTCTGGAAGTGGAAAGCATGTCCTTTCATCTAAAATCTTTGCTTGCTTTCACTATCAGGAAATAACTTTTTTATATTTAATAAAGTGCACTTAAAATGCTTTAAATGAGATGAAACCTGAAAAATCCAACCTTCAGAATGATGTTTCCTGTCTTCGGCAATCTGGTTTTAAAAGTTTAAATTTGGAAGTGAGACTTTTTATATGATGGAATATGTTTGTGAAAAATTATATCTCTGTGTTTGTAACTGTGCATATGTGGTGTGTGGGTGTGCACGTGTGTACATGTATGTATGGCTGTGTGGGTGTGTGGTATGTATACGTGTATAGGTGTGTGTCTGTGGTGTGTATACATATATGAGGATGTGTGTTGTGTATGTGTGGCATGTATACATGTATGGGATGTATATTTGGCGTGTATGTGGTGTGTTTTCATGCATGGGGGGTGTGGGGATGTATACATGTGTGTTCATGCATGTGTGCATGTGTGTGGTGTGTATATATGTATAGGGATATGGGGGGTATGTCAGTGTGTGTGTGTGTGTATTTCTCTTGCCCTGCAGACGCCGTGCGTGGCAAATGCCTGTGAACACGGTGCGGCCCCTTCCCGCACTCAGCCCCAGCTCTGCACCTGGATGGTTCCTGCCTGTCATTGTCTTCACTGCAGTTTGATGCCTGCATTAATCTAATTATCATATTTTAAAATGTAATCCTCATAGAATTATAAATAAAATTCAATATTACATATCTGCAGCTTTTGATACTTGGAAAACAGAGTCCTTGCTACTAAAGAATTTATTAAATATTAAATTAAAATTTATTGAATGCATCCTAAATTATGCTTGAGCACAATTCATATATAACCAAATACAAGCTATAAGTGAGGCAATTTGGTAATTATACTAATTATCCACAGTGATTTAGGATAAGTGCAATGTAGATCATTGTTAGCTGCGTGTGCAGCCTCACCGTATGATCTCATAATTGCATCGAGGCACTTCACAAAATACCAGTGTCTAGAAATGTTCATGTAAAGGGCCAGCTTGTATGTTGTTTTCAAACACGTGGTAGGAATTCACCTCTTTTAGGAATCAGTTTGAGGAATGTCTTGTGAGCACAGCCCAGGCTCACTCTCTGCCCTCTCACAGCAGACCTGGGCTCCAGCTGCACCGCCGCCTCCCCCTGCCACCTCTGTGCCCGCACGGGGGCTCGTCCTCCCTTTCGCCCTGCCCAGTCCTGGTCCTGTGTGAGGTCGCCCCTTCTTTTCTCCTCCCAGGGGAACAAGGGCAGAGTCATTTAAGTTGCGACTCCCCAGTCGTCCTGCAGATAGGCAGGGGGAGCACAGCAGACACAGGGCTAGAGGGCATGGGTTCAGAGAGGAGCGTCCACGCTGAGCCTGGACTTCACCATCCCAGGGTCAGGAAGGTGAGGCTGAGAAGGGGTGCCCGTGAGCCAGGAGGATGGACAAGTGCATCGTGTCCAGGGTGAGGTGTTAGGAAACGTCCCGCCAAGGAGACAGCACGGGGCCATCAGACACCTGGGCGTCTAAGAGAGCTGGAGACTGAGGACTGGCATTGCAGGCCCACCTGAAAGTCACAGCTGCGGGGACAGAGCCACCTCGGTGGTGAAAACTCAATCAGTGTTGGTCGGCGAGGAAACGGCAGGAGGAGATTGGACTGGTGTGTATGGAAGTCTGTTTTGAGTTTTGCTGTAAAGAGGAGCTGAGACTCCGAGGGGTAGCTGGTGAAAGGATGGATCCAAGCAGTGTTGTGTGGTGTGGACATGGGAGTGTGAATAGCACGTTGTCCGCTGAGGCAAACGGGAGGATGAGAGGGTACAGAGATGTCTCTGGTTTTAATTTAGTAACATTTAATTTCATGCTTGCTAGAGTTGCGACTTTGTTTTGAAAGAGGAAAGCACGTTTGTCTCAACCTCAGGCAATGGGGGTAGACGTTACTACGTGGCCCCAGGACTCTCACTGAGGCCAGTTTACACCTTCGTTTAAGGCCAAGGCCCCTCTGACAGGTGGGCCTCCATGTGTCTGCTGACCAGGGAGAGCAAAGTTCAGCACATCCCACCAGGGCTTGGAGGTATGCCAGCAGTACTGTCTGATCTGTGAGTATCTGAATAACGTGTCATAGCCAGGGACACAGATGAAGATGCCATTCTAGGTGGTGTGGAGACCCCCTGGAGCTTTGGGTTTAGGAATGCATGCCTAGGAATTAGGGCAGGAAGAGACAAGGGCCTGAACTGACTTCTCATCACCTCCTGCAGATATTTCAGGCAGATGCACCAGCCAGACTCCCTACGCTGTATTTTTGCTGTCAGACCAAGAAGGAAATATTCCTGAAAATCATGGCGGGATGGGACCCTCTGGCCTGAAAAGTACTGTAGCCTCCAAGAGCGGCTGCTCTCACAACTGCCACAGGCTGTATGCCTAAAACAGCAGGGATTTCTTAGGGACCTGGAGGCCAGAATTCTGACATCAAGGTGTGGGCAGGGTCACGTTCCCCTGCCTGAGGCGGAGGCTCTGTGGGAGAACCCCTGCTGCCCCTCAGGGCTTCTGGAGCCTCCTGCCACCATTTCATGCCTTGAGGCTGTGTCCCTTCCTCTCTCCAGTTTCTGCCCCTGCCTTCTCCCTGCCTCTTCTCTTCTTTGTGTAGCTCTGTCTTCTCCTCTTCTTAGGACACCAGTCATTGGATCAGAGCGTACCTGGATAACCTGCTCTAGTGAGGGAGGAATTCCTGCCCTGGGGCCATGGAGATGGCCGCACACTTGACACCTGACACTGGCCAGGTGAGGTGTGAGTCACTCTACTCACAGCCTGAGGGAGGAAGACAGGGCTGCCAGGCAGGGCCACACAGGGGTCACACCTAGGAATGGAATGAACACCCAGGGGCTGTGGAGGGAGGGCTGTGTAGTTAAGAGAAGGCAGTGCCCTCTGTGTCCTTTATAGCATGGAAAAGGCAGGTGCCCCGTGTCCCGTGGGAGGATGTGACGGGCTACGTGAATCATTCCACCAGCTGTCAGGGAACCAAGGCCTGTGATGCAGGGTGAGCACCACTGTGCCCAGCCCTGTGACAAGGAGGGTGGGTGGCTGGGGCCTTGTCCACTGGAGCAGGGGGGTGTCCACACATAGACTCAGGCCTTGATTTTAGGCCTTGTAGCCCATGCAGACTGATCTCATCTGGAGATCCTTAACTTCATTAAATCTGCAAAGACTCTGTTTCCAAATAAGGCCAGCTTCAAGGTGCTAGGGGCTAGGACTTGGGCATATTATTTTTGGGGGGAAAAGGGACACAACCCACTGCAGGCATCATTGCTGATTTGAATATAAAAGGTGGATTTGTAAATTTTTATTCAAAAAACTTTTGTTATCCTACTGATCTTTTGTATTACTATAAAAACCATAGTTTGTTTTAGAGAAATAAAATGAAGCAGCACAAAAAAACTGTTTAATCTCTAATAATGGCAACTTTAACCAATGCTAATGATTTACAATATGTCGAGAACATTTTAATCTGCATGTGGTTATCATATGCATGCATCATACCAGAATAATGTTTCCCCATTTTTTTGTAATGTAAGAAGGCTATGGTCCTGTGAGAACATTAAAAACTGAGCATCTGGTGTGCCCTGAAGGTTGGTGGCCCCAACATTCATGCATTGGTATCTAGCACCCAATGTGATAGTGTTAAGAGGTGGGTCTCGGGGGTGCGGTTAAGTCCGCAGGCCCCTCCTTCATGGATGGGTCCTGCCCTCATTAAAGGGGCTGGGGGCTCCCTCACCCCTTCTGCTGGACTTGGACGCAGCTGGAAGGCGCTGTCCTTAAGGGACGCCCGGGGCCCTCACCAGAGCCACCTCTTCCCAGCCTGCAGAACCGGGAGGAAGGGTTTTCTGTGGTTCGTAAAGTACCCAGGCTACAGTGTTTGGTTATTGAGGCCCCAGCCCTCGAAGAGGCATTCCGGAGGCCAGGTGGCCACGCGTGGCCAGGGTCCTGGCTGTGGGTGAGAACCCGGCCTCGGGAGACCCACAGGTGTGGCCTGGAGGGCCCGGGCTCCCTCGCCAATGCCGTTCCTCGCCTGGACTCCGAGGGTAGGAACCTGCCTGCTCCTCGTGCTCCCCTCCAGGCGCTGCGTGGACGCAGGCGGTGGAAGTCCCCGGAGACCCTGCCCCTGTCCCCTGTCCCCTGCCCCGCGGGGTGCCGGCGGTGGCCGCCCGGGCAGCAGGAGCGCGCAGGTGGAAAGCGGGGATCCCAGCCCCCGGGCGTGGGGTGCTCCTGGCTGCCCCAGGCCTCGTCCCCAGGGCGACCCTGGGAGGAGAAGGCCCCGACCCAGCGCCTGCCTGGAAGGGGGAACCCGGCCTGGGAGGAGCTGCCCGGGGCGCCCGCAGACGCCTGCGCTCCCCGCCCCGCGCCTTCGGGCGGCGCCCCGGCTCCCCTCCCCAGGCCTCCCGGCCCGCCTCCCCTCCCCTCCTCTCCTCCTGCTGTGTTTGCCTCCAGCCTCCCCTAGATGCCGGCCTCACCCCACAGCGCTGCCCGACTGCTTTGCAGAAGCCAGATGGATTCTGCCTGCCCGGAAAGAAGCGCCACCCGGCGCGGGAGGGAGGGAGGCCCCTGCGCTTTGGCGCCACCAGCGCCTCCTCCCTGGGATGGGGTCTAGGGCTGGTGAGCTCTGCGGGGATCCTGCTCAGAGCCGGGCTGCGGCACCACCGGCCGCGGGTGGCCAAAGCAGAAAAAAAGGAAAAATGGGAGTGGGGAATACAAATGTCTCATTTTCTTTTAAAAGTATGGTCACCATACAAAGGATGCAAACTCATCCTTTTTTATGGCTGCATAGTATTCCATGGTGTATATGTGCCACATTTTCTTAATCCAGTCTGTCACTGATGGACATTTGGGCTGATTCCAAGTCTTTGCTATTGTGAATAGTGCCGCAATAAACATACGTGTGCATGTGTCTTTATAGCAGCATGATTTATAATCCTTTGGGTATATACCCAGTTGTGGGATGGCTGGGTCAAACGGTACATCTAGTTCTAGATCCTTGAGGAATTGCCATACTCTTTTCCACAATGGTTGAACTAGTTTACAATCCCACAACAGTGTAAAAGTGTTCCTGTTTCTCCAAATCCTCTCCAGCACCTGTTGTTTCCTGACTTTTTAAAGGGACATGGATGCAGCTGGAAACCATCATTCTTAGCAAACTATCACAAGAACAGAAAACCAAACACAGCATGTTCTCGGGGTTATTTCGCCTCCTGGATGGTTCAGGAGTCCCTTCCTCTTTCCGTGTGCACTGGCAAGGGTCTGCCTGTGCCTCGCATCCAAAAGCATGTGTCTTCGTTTTTTTTTTTTTTTTTTCCTATTGAATTAAAAAGGGGCTGTGGTGATTGATGAGCCATTTATTTTTATACTTTTCAAATAAAACAGATTGAATGTAACATTTGGTGGACTGCCTATTCTTCTTTGTTGCAATTTTAGTCTTTTTAAAAAGAGGTTTATTGCAGTGCGTTTCAAAGTGAAATATGACGTGGTGTCTGGAGAAAATTACAGGAGCATATACTGCTTCCTTTTGACGAGTCATTCGTAAGATACTCTTTTCCTGTCATTGTTGGAATACGAAATATCTAGTTGTTCTGTTTAGGAACATTATAGCTCATGCCTTTTTTGCCAACTCCTCGACATTTGAAAGAAAACCGGTTTTTTATGGTTTGTCCTTGAGCATGTAATAATGTGCATTAAACTCTAAAAGACTAGGAGATTGATTTTTCTTTGAAGTCATAATTCCCTTAGCGCTTAAAATAGAAGTATTGTTTCATGAATAACTCAGAGAAACCCATCTGATCTGCATTATTCCTGGATAGCTTAGTTGTCGTGTGACCTGTGAGAATGAGTTGAACGCTCCATAGAGAGGTTTTTCAGAGTATTCTTACGACTTGCATCTTCATGTAACCATATTCTAACTTGATTTTATTACCAGCTACAAGACTAGAGATCTGTGGCCTGAAAAAGCAACATTTCTCCAGAATGTGGATTTGCAGAGAATATCCTCTTCAGACTCTTGAAAATGAGGCATTGTCCCTGATTGATCGTGGTGATTGGCATCTATTAGCACTTGTATGCATGAAATCCTTGGAACACATTCAGTTTCTTAATAAAGTCAGGGTGACTAATTTTGCTGTGGAATGGGTAGAAACAAGCATTAGTCTGGTCTGGGTTTCTCCAGCTCTCAGGACATGTTGGAACAGATTCGCTGTTCTGATGATTCGTCTTTCTGATCACAGGGAGAGAGCAGAACTCAGCTTTGAAGAAAGGCATCTGCAGAGATCATGGCAGTTCCATTTTGCATTCTGAGTTTGCTCCTTTAGGTAAGGGAACCAGAATGCAGGTGTAGTTAGAAATCAGTCTCTCTCCCTGTCTCTCTCTCTCCTTAAACATATTGCAATAATGCTCACATTAAAACCTGGTTTTTACTTAAGAAGATTTTATGTTCACCTTTCCAAAGGCCTGACTATGGAAAACGATCAGAAGATGAATGACAGTAAAAACGTAATAGTGACACATGGCATTGGCTCCATGCTAGCTGAGCACCAGACACTGTCATGAGCCTTACATGAGCCTTACATGGCCCAAAGGGGCCATGAGATCATTTAATGTTCATAGTGACCCTGAGAAATAGAAAGTATCATTCTGCCTATTCCACAGTGGGAGAGAAACTAAAGAGATAAGAATATTGGCAGGGCCAAGCTATACATTCAGAAAAAGGTACATCCTTTTTCTCTGTTACTGTCTTTTGAGCAAAGATCTTTCTTTGCATATTTGACCTATTGCCCTTCTACCACATCTGCATTAGAAGACGCAGTTCAATACAGAAACACATGGAGGCACAGGGGAATACGTTCTGGGGAATTAAGTAGGACTGGCTTTTTTAAATGACATGAAACTAAAGGAAATGTATTCACCATCAAATTAAGAAGATTGGAGGATTCCATTGCATTCTTCTGTTTTTAATAATGTGCAATATTCTTTTGAACTGAATAAAGGCCCTTACCTTACATGAATTAGCTTTAAGTGCATTTTATTCAAACTTGAAATTCACTCAACTATCAAACTCTTGTCGTAAAAGAGCTACACTGAATCTCTGTCTCTCTCTCCTCCCTCCCCCCTCCTTCTTAATGTGATCATCTTTCTTATTTTACTTCACCAGCTGATGGAGCGGTGGCTTCCAGGAATAAATGGCACAATATTTTGTGTTCCTAAAATAGAAGTATGTCCAGTTACATAACAGACCTTGATAAACAGTCTCATGGTGACACTGGTTAATGTTTGCTTGGGTGTCATGTCTAGAAGACAGTATTTAAATAATATCCTGAGCACATTTCTTTGTATTGTCAACCTAAATAACAAACAGAAAGACTCTAAAAAACCATGTTTATCTAGGAATTGCATTGCAATGGGAATACATGTGTCATGGTAAGCTCTGTGTGCATTCAGGGAGGTGAGAGAAGACAAAGATTTTTAAAGGGAAAATAAGGAGGATTATACATTGTTTTGAGATAATTATCCTTGGCTACAAGGATCGATAACAAGGGTGGTGGCAGGTGGAGGCTGGACAGGTAGTTGCTGGACAAGTGTCCTCATAGAAGTATCTGTGTGTTTCCGGAGTGGGGGGTGTTGTGATGGTCTTTTTGCAGGGTTGTGGTTTTTGCAGTCTTTTGTAGCAG
>NC_045451.1:2744259-2745994 GCF_002776525.5 Piliocolobus tephrosceles
TGATGGTCTTTTTGCAGGGTTGTGGTTTTTGCAGTCTTTTGTAGCAGCTCTTATCATCAGGCATTTATTTGTGCATGACAATCCTCCCTTCCTGGCCTTCCCTGGCTCTATTTTTCAGTGTTTTAACCTAACTGACTCCATTTTGAGTCTGACAAGCTTCACAGTACTCATTATTTAAACACTGCCATCTTAATTGTACTATAAAATGATCTCGCAAAGAGTGTGGCTTTAAACCGAAAGGGCCATTTACGAATCTAAGTAATGCTGTCTGTGGGAAAATGGCTTCCTGAGTTTCCTTCAACATGTGGTTCCAAATGCCCTTTCAATAATGGTACAATGTTTCCTTTTTAACTACCCATGAACTGAGCATTTATGGGTTTAAAAAAAAAACAGCTTTATTGAGGTGTAATTCAAATGACATACAATTCACCCACTTAAAGGGTACGATGCAATCTTGTTTACTAGATTCCTAGATATGTGCAACTGTCCCAAGAGTCAGTTTTACAACATCTACTTCACCTCAAAAAGAAACCTGTACCTTTTAGCAACCCCTCCCATCCCTCCCACAGCCCTCAGCAGTCACTGGCTCACTTCTTGTCTCTAGGGTTCGCCCTTCCAGATATTTCATCTGAATGGAATCATTTCCGTGATCCTTTGTGCCAGATTCTTTCATGTAACACGATGTTTTCAGGGTTCATCTGTGTTATAGCATGTATCAGTGCTTTATTCTTTTATCTATTATATTAAAATATAACTAAGTAATATTCCATTGTATGGATATACCACATTTTGTTAACCTATTCATCTGTTGGTAGATGTTTATGTTTCTACTTTTTTGGCTATCATGAATAACACTGCTATAAACAAACACTCAAGTGCAACTTTTTATGTGGACATATGTTCGTATTTCTCCTGTGTGGTTTCTTTAAAAACAAATCCTGAATTCTCATATACTCATGTTATCGAAAGTGCTTCCTGTGTTTTCCTCTGATACTATCAAAATTTGTCAAAACTTTGTCAAAAGAAAAGGTCAAAGACAAGGGTCCTGAACATCGTTGTCATTTTCCTCTGGGTCCTCAGCATTGATTAGGAAGTATTGACTGAGGCTTTACTCATAAACTCATTCAAATAATCACTCTAGGTGGGGTGTGATGGTTCATGCCTGTAATCCCAGCACACTGGGAAGCCAAGGCGGGCAGATCACTTGAGGTCAGGAGTTCAAGACCAGCCTGACCAACATGGCAAAACCCCATTTTTACTAAAAATATGAAAAAAAAATCTTAGCAGGGCATGGTGGCCCCGCTACTCAGGGGGGCTGAGGCATGAGAATCATTCAAACCCTGGAGGTGGAGGTTGCAGTGAGCTAAGATCGTGTCACTTCATTCTAGCCTGGGTGACAGAACGAGACTGTGTCTCAAGAAAACAATATATATATATATTCTATCCAGAAGCAGAATAGCCAGACTAGCAATTAGTTAAAGAGAATAGTTAGTCTCCTTAAATGTTAATTCCCCACATTTCAAAACCAGTCTGGATCCTGGCACTGAACCACATGGCGTCCCCCAGACCACCTATGACAGCCAGCCGCTGCAGAGAGGAAGGATTCCTCATCCTTCTAGTCACATGGCGTCCTCCAGACCACCTGGTCCAGCCACTGCAGGGAGGATTCCTTGTCCTTCCGAACCACGTGGCGTCCCCCAGACCACCTGGTCCAGTCACTGCAGAGAGGATTCCT
>NC_045451.1:2746004-2773957 GCF_002776525.5 Piliocolobus tephrosceles
TGGCGTCCCCCAGACCACCTGGTCCAGTCACTGCAGAGAGGATTCCTCGTCCGTCTGAACCACATGGTGTCCCCCAGACCACCTGGTCCAGCTGCTGCAGGGAGGATTCCTCGTCCGTCTGAACCACATGGCGTCCCCCAGACCACCTGGTCCAGCCACTGCAGGGAGGATTCCTTGTCCTTCCGAACCACGTGGCGTCCCCCAGACCACCTGGTCCAGCCACTGCAGAGAGGAATGATTCCTCATCCTTCTGAACCACATGGTGTCCCCCAGACCACCTGGTCCAATCACTGCAGAGAGGATTCCTCGTCCGTCTGAACCACATGGCATTCCCCTGACCACCTGGTCCAGCGGCTGGAGGGAGGAAGGATTCTTCATCCTTCACGGTTCTTCCCTGAGCCGCATGTCCAGTCAGCATTTCACTGGGTGCTGGCTGTTGGGTGCGCACTGGTGTGTACACGTCCACGCTTTTAGTACATTCACAGGATTGTGCAACCATCACCACAATCTAATTTTAATACTTTTTCGTCAACCCTTAAAGAAATTCCATACCTACGAGCGGTCACTGCCCAACCCCACCCGACCTCATTCTGTTCCCCAACCCGAAATAACAACTAATGTCCTCTCAGTGTCTATAATGTGCGTGTTTTGGACATTTCATCTTACGTGAAAAGGCGGGTTTTTGTGAGTGGCTTCTTTCCCGTAGCATAACGTTTTCAAGGCTCATCCTTGGTGTAGCACATACCAGTCCTTCATTCTTTTTTATTGCTGAATAATATCCCACTGTAGGACTATCCCATATTTTATTTATTCGTTGACTCGTTGATGGACATTTGGGTAGTTTCTGCCTTGCGGCTATTATGAAATATGCTGCTATGAAAATCCCTGTATAAGCTTTGTGTGGACGTCTGTTTTTATTTCTCTTGGGCGTATCCTTAGGAGTGGAGTGGTGGGTCATGTGGTAACTTTATGTTTCACTTTTTGAGGAACTGCCAAACTTCCTTCCACAGAGGCCACTTACAATCCCACTAGCAATGTACACGAATTCCAACCGCACGGCATCCTCACCAGCAGCTGCCATTAGTCTTTGTGGTTCTAGCCATCCTATAGCTGGTATCTCATGGTGATTTGATTTGCATTTCCTTACTGGGTAATCATGTTGAGCATCTTTTCCTGTGTTAATTGGTCATTTGTATATCTTTTTTAAAGAAATATCTATTCAAAAATTTTCCCCATCTTTTGAACTTGAGTTTTTGTCTTTTTGTTGTTGAGTTGTAGGAATTCTTTACATATTCTGGATACATGATCTTTGTCAGATATATGATTTGCAAATATTTTCACCACTTCTCTGGGTTGTCTGTCCCTTTCTTGATGGTGTCAAAGGTTCTCCGTGTCAATAGTCTCCTGGCTCTGTGGTCTCTTCCATTGTTCATGCTTCCGTGTCTTCTCTAAGAGCGGCCACCCAGGAGGCACTTGTTTTAAGGACTGACATAACTTCCCACCTCCAGTCAGTCTCTCCACTCCTGTGTGTTGTCCCTACTTTCAAATTATTGTTTTAAAAGTCGACTTTTAAGACTATACTCTCAGGGATCATTTCTACAGTTTGTTAAAAGTAGAGTTTTGATAAAAAAAAAAAAAAAATAGTGTCTTGGCTGGGTGCAGTGACTCACGCCTATAGTCCCAGCACTTTGGGAGGCCGAGGCGGTTAGATCACTTGAGGTCAGCAGTTCGAGACCAGCCTGGCCAACATGGTGAAACCCTGTCTCTACTAAAAATACAAAAATTAGCCAGGCATGGTGGCGTGTGCCTGTAATCCCAGCTACTTGGGAGGCTGAGGCAGGAAAATTGCTTGAACCCAGGAGGCAGAGGTTGCAGTGAGCTGAGATCACACCACTGCAGTCCAGCCTGGGCGACAGAGTGAGACTTCATCACAAAAGAAAAATAAATACATAATAAATAAAATATAAAACGTGTTTATGAAAACTGTGATGCCACCAAGTATACTAGGAAATGGATTGGCAGCTTTCACTTTCTCTCTAGTACTTCTGTGTCTAGACCAAGGGCTCTTAATGAGGTATGATTTGCCCCTAAGGGACATCTGCCAATGCCTGCAGATGGTCTAGTTGTCAACGCAGGGGATGCTACCAGCATGTAGTAGGTGGAGGCCAAACACCCTGCCAGACAGGGCAGTCTCTGCTCCACAACAAAGAATGATCCACCCCAGATGCCAGCAGGGCCCTGGGCGAGGAGCCCGGTATGGCTGGGACAGCCTGGGGGCTGCCTACAAGCCTTACTGTCCCCGTCCTGTTCTGATTCTGCAGAGAAAGGGGATGCCTTTGAGATGAGCCTGTTTGTACAATTCTTATTTTCATTTTCCTTCATATTCTGTCCTCTGATCCTGAAAGCTTTCCATGTTTTACTAGCATCTTTTATTACTTATGGAAATCCAGTCTAGAGCAAGAATAAAACTATGATCTTTTTTAAAAGAAACAAATAAAAAATGCTGACCAATAAGTTTGCAAAGTTATAAGAACTATTTTTATGACAGCACACACATAGTTTATTCCTGGGCTGATACCTCAGTTCTTAAAGGGTTTCAAATATAGTTTATCACCAGATTTAGGTTTAAAAAACATGCATTTTTTTCCATCCACATAAAATATAAAATACTAGTAGACTTGATTCTCTCTGTGCACTCTAGCCGGTGAAGAACCATTCAATCCTGGAGGGAGTTGCAGTGCCAGATGCTTTAAGGTGCTTCTCCTCCCCTATTTTGAGATTTAATTGAAGAACAGTGACATATGAATTTAAACGAAATTGTATATACAACCAACCCACACAGAACCTGAATTTATTCTGAGTGTGGAAGGAACATTTGCTTCTTAAAAAGAGAGCTAGAGAAAGTGAGAGAGAGAATTTACCTTTGAGAGATAAAGAAATCAAGGAAGTTTTTAATATTCCTAAATGTAGGCATAGGAATAATATTTATTATTTGAAGAAATAGGAAGAATATTGAAAAACTGAAATATCAGCAAGCTAATAAATTGTGTATGTGCTATTATAATATTTATTATTCTTATTCCTACTTACCTTTGAAGATATACAGATCGCCAATTAGCACATGAAAATATGCTCATTATCCAGTAAGGAAATGCAAAGTGAGAGAGAGAATTTGCCTTTGAGAGATTCCACAATTCTCCCTAAACATTGTCTGTCCCGGTGAGAAACTGACTAGTTCCATTTATCTCCAAACCTACATGTTTGAGCTTTTCCCTGAGCCCTGCTTCCCTACAGTGGCCGTGGTCATGGGTGGCACTGCCTGGTGCCCACCCACCAGGTGCCACTGCCTGCCTGGGCACTGCCATCTGCCCGTCAGGGTGAGAGCTCAGCGTCCCTCCAAGCTCAGTGTAGCGGGTGGCTGCTGTTGGGTGATGTCCTCTTCTCAGAGAAATAGTCCTAGGCCCGCTACCCCTGGTCCGGAAGACCCTTTTCCAACCACTCTGAGCACGTCGGAACCGTCTCCTTTTTGCTGACTGCGTAGCCGTGAGGCTGGGGACTCCCAGTCTTGGTCATTTGTCGGGGCTGGGGATGATGTGTCCTGCTGTGGGACACTCTTGCTTTCAAGTCTCCTCTCCTGCTGGCCTCGGTGATGGCTGAGCTGCTGACTCATCCCCGGGCTCATGGAGCTGCAGTCTGGGGAGGGCGCTGGGCATCAGTGCCCAGGGCACAGCCAGCCTCCTGGAGTCTCAGTGCTGAGCCCGCCTGTTGCTCCCAGCTTCACAGGGTCACAGGCAGGGACCAGCACAGGATTGGAGCATCCTCATTGGCTGGAGCCCACCCAACCCCAGGGGCAGCCCCTGCCACCCAAGACAGGAGAGAGGAACGGAGCCCCAGCACAGGGCACGGGACAGAACCCACCTGTCAGGATTGGGCCCCCTCTCTGCGGATCTGCTCTCCAACTCTGGAGTTGCTCTTCAGCCCTCAGCTCAAGTCCTCATGTGACAGCTTCCAGAGAAATGAGTTCTCCAGGCTCCAACCATATCTTCGTGGGAAGACGGCTTCGAATTTCCTGATTCTGGCTGAACGCAGAGATAGTGAAAGCTGTAAACAACTTTATGGGATCTTCTGCTGGATTCGGAGCTGATGAGCACTTTGTGACATGAACCTTCTTTCTACTCCTTTCTCCAGAAGTGGTCACATGAGGACTTACGGGAAGGGCTGAAGAGCAGCTTCCAAATATTAAAAACTTCCTTCATTCCTGGGAAGTGACTGATCAGACAGCAAGAAACCTGGGAGGGCGGGTGGTGGAATGACAGGGAGAGAAGAGGGGCAGTTGAAAGTGGAGGTAGGAAGGGAGACGTAAAGCAGCTTTCAGCCCCTCGTAACATGCTGTTTGCCATGTGGCTGTGTTGCTTTATGACCTGGAAAGAGACTCACACAGCATGAGTGTGTCTCCTGAACATGCAAGATGTCAAGACACATCACAAGGGCAGATGAGAGGGCTTAGGGGCTGGTTTGGGATTAGCCATGAAAATGCATCTTCCACTGTTAGAGCGGATAACTGTCCTTCAGCTGCTGGGGCTGGGAGATAAGGAGGCCCACGGCAGCACGTGGGTCTGCAGAGAGCCCTCCCTGGACAGGCCGGGCCTGGCGGATACAGCTCTCGGTGAGGATGGCCCAGGGATAATCACTCCACATGGATGGTTCCATTACCTGTCTCTTGACTTCAGTCTAGAAATTGGCACATGTAAGACCTCCACTCTCCCTGAATTAAAATAGCATTCCTCCCACGGTCATCCTGATTAAGTCTAGATTCTATAATGTGCCTTATTTTCCAAAGAAAATTGTTAGTTTTGTGACATGTTCCTCTGGGATTATCCTAATGAGTAGTTCCAAATCCTGCCTGTGCTGAGAGTCACCTGCGAGAGTGTAGACCAGGGAGCAAAAATCTCATGAGTGCAGGACAAGCTCTGCAGGCCCTTCGGAGGCCGCTGTCCTGGGCCAGCCCTGCATCGAGGAATCATGGACTTAAATCCCTCAGCAAAACCCAGTCCAAGCAAGGACCCTGCCCACCACAGGGCTATGCTGTGTCTTTTCTTTAACAGGTGTCTAGAGTTATTCACCTTGTCATCTACCCAGACACTTCTGGGAAATGGTTTAGAATGCAGTGAGGGACTGGGATTCACCTAGTGTAGGTGCCAGCCATGGGCTCTAGTTTGCAGGGGAAAGTATTTTCAGAAGAAGGATTAAAAAGGAACTGTTTTATTTTATTTTATTTTATTTTATTTTATTTTATTTTATTTATTTATTTATTTATTTATTTATTTATTTATTATTTTGTGACGGAGTCTCACTCTTGTCGCCCAGGCTGGAGTGCAGCCTGGAGTGCTCACGGCAACCTCCACCTCCCAGGTTCAAGCAATTCTCCTGCCTTAGCCTCCCAAGTGGCCGGGATTACAGGTGCCTACCACCACACCCAACTAATTTTTGTGTATTTTTAGTAGTGACGGGGTTTCACCATGTTGGCCAGGCTGGTCTTGAACTCCTGACCTCAGGTGATCCTCCCACCTCAGCCTCCCAAAGTGCTGGGATTATAGGTGTGAGCCACCACACCCGGACTGTTTTATTTTAATTTTATACCAAACACACGGCACTAAATCTGTGCCAGGCACTCTATAAATATTAACTCTCTTCATCTTCCTGATAACAATAAGAGGTACTATTATTCTCCCTCTTGTACAAACGAGGAAACAGAGGCACAGAGACACTAAGCCACTTGCCCTTGATCGCACAGCTAGTAAGGGTGGAGTGGGATTGGTGCCTCGGCGCCTGGCTCCAGAATGCTCTCAGCACTGGTCCCTGTGTCTGGGAGCTTGAGCTTCTCCTGGTGGTTTCCATGCCTGCTGGCTGGAATCAGGTGTGTGTTTAACCTCATACTCAAAAATTTGTGTGAGTGGCCCTTTTCTCAAGAATCATTAAATACGTTTTTAACTTGAGTGGTCACCAATATATTTAATAATAACTGCTCTGCGGAAGGTCAGGAAGGGTGGAAGGACGTGAGAGCTGCAAGCACAGTCGTTCCAGCTTTGCGTTGCTACAGAACGAATGACTCCAAACCTCAGCACTGAAATCGCTGCAGCTTCATTAGCTCTCTGGATTTTGTGAGCCGGGATTCAGGCAGACTCAGCAGCAATGGTACCGCCTCGATGGTCTCAGAGGGCAGCTGAGGCCTCTGCGTGGCCCAAGCCCTCTCTAGGTACAGCTGGGCCAGGGGGAGCTGCTGGGAAACTGCCTCACCAGGCTCCCCTCTCCATGTGGCCTCAGGGCCTCCCCAGGTGGACTCCCCTGTGGGGCAATCAAACAGCCCACCTGTTGACTCAAGAGGTCCTCATTAAGGTCAGGCCAAGTGCCAGCACAGTGCCAAAGCCACCCTGCTGTGTTAGCGGGACCACCAGGGCCAGTCCAACTCCAGGAAAGGGAAACGGACTTGCCTCTCCATGGGACAAGTGTCCAAACCCGGGCAGCCCTCTTTCCCGCATCACACTGAGGGACACGCAGTCGATTCTGAATTAAAGGCTGCCAGTTGAATAGCATAAACCGTCACCGCCATTCCATAACTCACACTCACAGTGCTCTTCGATTTATTCAAGTCAAAGTTTGAAAGATTGCGTAGGTTCATGATACATTTAATTGAATCCCTCCGTGTGCATTAAGGTATGATATTCAGATGAGCATTTTATGCTCATTGCCTTCGGAGGCCAACAGTCCTCTGAGACCAGCAAGGTCTAATAGTAATGTCCACCACACAATTTGCAGTCAATAGTATAATGCCTAATTTCATTTCCACTCTTAGCCTAATCTCTTCCATCGGATTTTCATATTGTTCTGTATGGAAAGTCCCCGTTAGTGCGGTGTGCACGGTTTTATGGGTGACTGGCTCCTGTGTGTTTAAAACCACCTGTTCTGAGGATGTTAAACAGAGCTCTTCCATGTGGGCATTCAAGACAAGTTCATGCAGTTCTTCAAAACAGTAGAAACCAGTTTGTCTCTAAGCAAAACATCATCGTGTTTTGGCAGTTTTCTTCTCTCTGCTGTAGTCAAAGAGGGGCTTGCATAGCAAAATCAGGTGGCAGCACCCTCAACCCCATCCTCTCCCAAACCCTGGGGGCTGCAGCGCCACTCCACCCTCAGCCCGCTGCTCCTGGGGGGACAGAGCACCCACCTTCTCACTGCCGTATGGATGTGCCAGGCATTCTCTAGGCCAGCAGTGCGTGTGGTGGACGTTTTGATGGATGGCTAAATGTATTACACGATTCATTATCCTTTTAAGAGGAGTAGGAGTGTTTTCTCTTATCAATTCCATTTTAATGTTAGCTGTAACAAAAACATAGTTTCATGGTTTGTGCAAAAATTCACTCGTTTTGCTCAAAGGTAATTAATAAATCCACCCTATTTGATGCAGACACCACATCTCCAGAAGGTGATTCCATCCCTGGGAGAAGCTTCCAGACAAAAAGGGCAAGAGAGTAGATACTTCAGTGATTCCATCTGCCGTGAGAGAAGCCGTTTCTCCTCCATTCTGGATCTGGGAGAGGACGGATTGAGATCTCACAAGCTCTATCAGATAGTCTTTTAGATATTTAGAGGTTCGTTTTTCCTGCAGTATCCTCTTTAAACACCCAGTTTTTTTTTAAATCCAAGGTAGTATTGCCTAGAACATGTGGATAATCTAAACACAATCTAGTAAACTGATTACATGTAGATTAAAACTTTTGTCTGTAATTTTATATTTAGTTGCTGTGATCTTTACATGAATGTTTCTCACTGGCTGTTCACTTGCACTGCATATTAGACGTAGCCCACCTAGGCAGGCACTGCTAATGATACTCCAACAGTTACGCAATTATAAGGGCGTTCTGCACTGAACTGAGGTTGAGGAATGCAGGCTGTGTCTGGAAATCGATTTCCCATGAAATCATGGACTTTGGTTCCACCCCAGCTGTGCCTGGGTTCCCTTTCCTTCCCGCAGTGGCCCCTGCTTGTTTTCCTTTGACCCCACCACTCTCACCATGTTCCCTGAGCATCTCCTCCTCCCAGGCCTGGATGGGGGCCAGACACTGAAGCCCAGTTCTCCTGTAGCTTGCTGCCAAAGCCTTATGGCCTTTCCATATCACAGGCTTATAGTCCTGTTGACCAAAGAAAAAGAATCCTACAAAAGTGTGGTACATATGGCCTCAACCCTGCAGTTTCTGACTCCTTTGGAGAAGTCAACTTGGAAACCTATCCATTTCCCTTGAGACCCGGGCTCACTGAACCCATCGTCTTCTGACCCCACAATCAATACAAGTCTCATGGACCTTTCCAGAAGCAGCTAAGCCTAAAAGTGGGAGAAACAGAAAAATCAATGCCCCTACGTGGCACTTTCTACCTCCAAGGACCCCAGACTGGGGGGCTGCAAAATCCTCAGACCTCTGTTCAGATCAGAAGCAACCTTTGTATGCATTTGCCCAAGGTTTTGGTCTCATCTCTGAGCTAAGGACCCTGTGAGTGTGCACAAGTCAGCGTCACTGCTCCTGGCCTTGGTGGTGAGATGAGTGGTTGGGCTGGTCTCTACAGTCTTTCTCATTGTGAAAGTCTATCTCATTTCATTTCCGATAAGTACATCGAAAGTAACAGTTATCATGGTGATCTTTTAGCTTGAGAATAAAATGTGTGAAGTTGGGTTTGACTGTGAACTGGCAGAAGGCAAGAGAATACACCCATCGAGCTGGCTGAAGGGCAGTTGTTAGTTTTCAGCAGGGTCTGCATGTCCTGCAAGCCAGGCAGGATCCACCCTTATTCTGGACTATTTTTTTCCAGGATGTTTACATAATGAACAGGCTGAGAAGATAGACAGTGTGTCCATGTGCAGCAAATGACAGGTCTTGGAAGATATAGTGTTTCCCTCTGGAGCAGGGCACTGCCAGAGCTACTGACAATTCTAAAGAATTCAGGTTTTCTATATGGGGGTTCCTTTCCTGCCACTCAACCCACTGCATACAGACAGCTACCTGGGCCCGTTCACATGGCTCCTATGTGAACTGGGTATTAGGGAACCCATGCCAAAATGGTGAAATGTCGGTACTGCTGTGAAGAGTAACTCGCCCTTTGTCTCTGACCCAGGAATCTCATTCCTTCATGAGCATCCACAAAACTTAGCTTTCGAGTAGATAAAATCTCAGATGTACCACTGTTCTTAACATAACAAAGCCCTCTTTGTAAAACTAGATAATGCTGAATTTCCTTTTATAATCCAGTCTTTTTATATATATACATATAAAATACTTATAAAAATTTAAAGAGAGCAAAAATATGTAAGATGAAAAATAAGCCAGTTTACCTCTGCCTGACACCTTTGACTTTCTGGGATTGGAAATGAAATTTGCTGAACAGATTCTGGATCCTGAAAAAGTATTTGGAAGTATTCGTTCTCAACTAAAGTTTCATTAGAAATCCTAGAAATGTCTGACATGGATTAATTGGAGAGGAATCTAAGACAGGGCAATGGCAGTGGGCGGAGATTCCGAAAGAACACGTTACTGCCAGCGAGGAGGGTTGACCACTGCTGACAATGGCTGAACAGGCCAGGCGTCCTAAAAGCAGTGAGCTTTCCTCCAGAGAAATGTGCACATCTGCAGTCCTCATAATAATGCCGTAAGATGGGGACCATTATCTTCATGGGGAAATTGAGGTGGAGGGAGCTTGACTTGCTTAAGATCTCACTTTGAGTAGCTACACTGCGGGCGGCACCACATCCCCCTGGTGCACAATCACCTGTTTCTGCTGCCACACCAGGAGTCCCGGGCCAGAGCCCCTGAGAGGTGGCTGTGATGGTTCTGGGAAAGAAATAAGGGCTTCTTCGGATGACAGTGTCAAGCTAAGAGGCTACTGGTCTGCATTTTCAATATTTTTGTGTGCTTCTGCAAAAAAGCAGTTTCCACTTACTGAATGCTCTTCACAGTGACCACACAGAAAAGTAGGATTACAACGTTCATTTCAAAGCTGAGCAGACAGAGGTACAGAAACTTAATTATTTTCCCTGTTACCCAGGCAGTCAGCTTCTGAGAGCCTGAGGTCTTGGCTGTCATGCAAGTAATGATTTTGATACGACGTACATGTGTTGTAGACCCTGATGCCCCCGAACTATTTTCTGCAAAGATCTGGGTGGATTAGATCTGCCTATGGCAGGGAATATGGCAGAAGGTAAAGAAAACTTAAAGAAATATCTGCCTTTTAGTAACATCCCTCCAAAATGACCTAAGGCTCAAAGTATGTGTGGTGCTGTGAGAAACAACAGGCCATATTCAGATTTGTGCATAGAAATGAGATGAGAATTATGAGGCAGGAGGTGAGGGTAGGCAGAGGGGTGTGTACGCCAGCAGGATCCTGAGCCTTTAAAGGCCAAGCAGCTGGCATATAGGTGCCGCATATGACTGTGCCGCCCGTGACGTCATAGGAAGTTTCGGCTGGGTTTGTTTTTTTTTGTTTGTTTGTTTTGTTTTTTAAAGAAGGTCAGTCAAGTATAAGATTCAGAAGGAACATGTTGCTTTAAGGAAGGGGGAAGGCAGTTGCAACTTCTCTTGTTAAACATCCTAGGAATTTTAGAAATATGAATCACTGTGTAATTTTTCTTCTGGGAAATCTCAGAAAAAATAAACACGGTGCATTTCCTACATTGACACTCTCCAGTGTGACGGACAGGGCTTGGCTCACCATGTTTAATTGGACAGTTGCCATCTGACATTCTGGGCTTGCTTTTCTAGCTTTATTTTTGAAGCACCTGATTTGGCTTACTACCTTATTTTCTTTGTATGCTCAGCTCCTGGGCAGGGTTTGGTGCAAGCATGGGTGGGAACGAGTGGGTGAGTGGCAAGGTACTGAGGACACAGAACCAGACAAGACTTTTATCTGCTTCTAGGCCAGTGATTCTCCACTCAAGGCTTCGAGTGTCCAAGGAGAGAATACAGTCGTGGGTTCTTAGTTTCTGTTTCTGGTTGGGTCAGTAAAGCCGCTTCCTCATCCCTCTGTTCTGGTTATCACTAGAGACAGAAACTAACATGGCTTCAGGTTGCTAAAAGCCTAAAACAAAACAAAACAGAATAGCAACAACAAGATAAGATGGGCTGGACAAGCTTAGGACATCTCGGGAAATGCAGTATTTTTTAAGGGAATGAAAAATTCTCAAAATCAGTTCTTAGCAGTGTTGAATAAAGCAGCCTGTGGTGGACCATGACGCCACGTCTAACATACAACTGGTTTTGCAGGTGAGAGTCACTTTGTAACATGTTTCAACACCTTCGTCTGGTGATAAGCAGTTTCTAGTCTGAATCAGGACTTTGAGAATACGCTGTATAACGTTTGTAGCAATATCAAGCAAGTGTTTTCCTCTCTCTCTCAGCCTTTTTTGTGGTGATTAGAAAGTTACCCTCTGGGCTATTCCTCCTGAAATTGCCACCTCCAGACCATCAATCTTTTAAAAATGTAAGGCTAATTCTAAGCGTATTTTCACCTACAACGTGTGTGTGCGTGTGTGCATGTCCGTGCCATGTGGGCACGTACGTGAGTAGCTGTACGTAGTAGGAGTAGGAGATCTCTCAGACTTGGCTGGACGCTCTGGCTACACAGAAACAAGCAGCTGAGTGGGGTCCTCAAAACCAACCAGGATTCCACCTGCCGACGTCCTGGCTGTGACTGCTTTGGGAAGTTTGACTCCATGCTATCCTTTGCTTCTCCACTGGTTCTGATGAAGAAAACTGAATTGCACTTCCCGGGGGCGGGAGAGTGTGGACCTCTGATTTCCCAGGGCCCCTCCAGTCACCTGCCCCAGAGTCCTGTGCCGAGCCACGCTGACACCAGGGAAAACTCGTCACTTAAGGGTTAGAGGTCAAGGCTGGGTAGAGGTTTTTTTGTTTTCGTGTTTTTACACACAGAGAAAATGAGACTAATTACTGGTGTATAATAGATTAGGAGACTATCATTTCGTTTGTTCCAAAAAAAGATACACTTTTTTCTCTGTCGTCTTTCACCACGCGTGTTAACGTCCCGAGCTGTTCGTGCTCCTTACGATGTAGGAGAATGTGTTCGCTTCCTGGGGCTTCTGCGGCAAATTCCCACATACCTTCTAAAATTGTTATGGATAAGAAATAGATTCTTACACAGGTCAGCGCCCACATATTTAGGCTGATGAAAAAGAAAATTGCTACAAATGGTATGAAGCAGCTATCCTTGCTTGAAATGCATGTCGACACCTGCAATGACAGGTTCTATTTGGACTCAGACTTGGACTCTTTTGGGCAATGACGCAGGGGGGCCTGAGCCGCCAGGACCCATCCCCTCTTGTAAGTCTGCAGGAAGCTCTTGTTTTATCATCGTGAAGATCACATCACTTTTGACACATCATCTCCATTATTCGTTCTGCTAGTAGACATTTTGCTTACAGGAAATGTGTTCATCGTAGGGGAATATTTTATATTTTTGGAATAGCAATATCGGGTCTCAAAAACAAGCCTTATATTTGAGTAGAAATTAGTCATGAAATTTCCCAGGCCAGTGTGTACTTTCTGCACACGTGCTGTGTCCCTGTATGACCTAGAGATGTTGAACCATCAGAGAGTTGAGTTGAGAAGGTGGAGAAAACGGCAACTTTGGAGTCCTGTCTGCCATCACTATTCAGGGTCTACCTGTGGCCATTTTGGTGTGGGGGATAAATAGAGTGGACGCACCATCGCGGTGGGACCAACGCGAGCACAGGCTGGCGCACAGGACACAAACTTCCTTTTCACGCTTTTGCTGCCCACAGCCTCGAAACCAGCCTAGGAAGTGGATACAGAGAAGTGGCTGCTGCTAGGTTACCCCCTCCACGCACTTAAAGCAAAGTGATGTGATGTAAATATCAGCTTTCACTCCGCATCTGAAATGCCTCATTTCTAATATGTGGCATTATTCTACTCTCCAGTGAGAAGGGCTACCCACGCCAACGGGAAGACGCTGCTGGTCCTAGCCGTGTCCCGCTCAGAGAGACATTAAGCATGAACAAAATGCATCTATGATGTATAACGACAGTAGCTGAATCGTACTTAATTACTTAGTTCTTAAATAACACTTACTATTTTGTAATTAGTGAAAAATATGATCTGCTATTAGCATAGAAGCTAGATGTAAAAAAAAAATATGACATGAAATCATAGCTGAGGAAAGACTATCGGGAAATTATTTATTTTCCAGGTTTTACTGTCTTCTAAAATTAACTGGATAGATATGAAAAGTGTACATAGTCAGCTATCTTTGGCTCCCTCTGCTGAAAGAGAAACAATCCATTTTAACTATGTTTAAAAAGCTCTCGCTGGGTGTCGGGCACTGTGCTAGGCGTGAGGGATAGGAAGGTGTGTAAGGCATGGTTCTTTTTCTCAAAGACTTCACTGCGTCACAGGGAGGTGAGTAAAACAGTGGGCTGTCCTGAGTTTCTGTAATAGAAACACATGAAAATCCACAGAAGGTCACAGGCTGCTGGGAGCCTGGAAGCCATGGGGGTGAGGTCAGAGGCCCCGAGGTGAGAACCCCAAGGCTCAGCTCTGTAGTGGTGGCTGCTGCTGTTTGTCCTAAGGAGGCTGAGAGTGTTTATTCCAGTCCCGGGGAAGTTTCTGTCCCACCACATCTCTAGCAATGCCAGAAATCAGTTTTTGTTCTACTTGGTTGTGTTAAAAAGAAATCTCTTTTTTGTTTTGCTCTGTATTTCTTTGATTACTAGTGAGTTTGAACATTATCTGCATTTCATTGCTTATTAGTAACTGTCTCATGGGACTCTGGGACTCGCAATCTGAAAAGCAGCAGCTTGGTTTCTACACCAGCCAACCAGCAACAGAAGCCTGGCAGGTGCACGCAAAGTTACAACAAATGTAAACACCTTAATTGCCATTCTAGAATCATTCTAGAATTGTCATTCTAGAATCAGGCAACACCTCTTTCTACAAAACAGAATGAGTGCTCCGATAAGCCGAGCAGAGGAGGTTCGTTTATAAACAGAGACCAAAGAAAGCAGACACAGAAAACAAAATGCAGGCGGATGTGTGGGTGGTTCCAAGATGACTTCCCTGTAAAGGTTAAAGCAGACAGGACTTCCTCATCATCTGGACGAAACCTGATCTGCTTGGAAATTGGACTGTTACCTCTCCTGATTTCTCAGAAGGTCACATAAAGATCTTCATCTGGGCTTGGTACCATACTTCACACTGGGAGCGTCTGCTGGTCCCAGTGCAGGAGCTCAGTCCAAACCAGTGTCCTCTTACCAATTTTATTTCACAACGTGAAGGCAAATTCTTCCCTCCTCAATTTTGTGAGTCCAATAACCCATGTGTTTTTTATCTGTTAATCATACCAGACAGCACTGCATTGTGGAAACAGTGCCGTGGACATTGGTTGGTGGGGATCTCGCCCAACCATCCCCTCCTGTCTGCCCAGGGATGGGAATGGATACACACACACTCACACACACACTCACACACACACACTCTCACTCACACACACTCACACTCACACACACTCACACACACTCTCACACACACACACACACACACACACACAACTCACACACACACACTCACACACACACAGACTCACACACACAGACTCACACTCACAGACTCACACTCACACACTCACACACACAGACACACACACAGACACACACACTCACACACACACAACTCACTCACACACACAACTCACACACACACAACTCACACACACACTCACACTCACACACACTCACTCACACACACTCACACACACACTCACACACACAACTCACACACACAGACTCACACACAGACACACACACAGACTCACACTCACACACACTCACACACACACACTCTCACACACTCACACACACACAGACTCACACACACAGACTCACACACACACAGACTCACACACACAGACTCAAACACACACACAACTCACACACACAGACACACACACACAGACTCACACACACACACTCACACAACTCACACACAGACTCACACACACAGACTCACTCACACACAACTCACACACACACAACTCACACACAGACACACACACACTCACACACACACTCACACACACTCTCACACACACACACACACTCACACTCACACACTCACACTCACACACACTCACACACAGACTCACACTCACACACTCACACACACTCTCACACTCACACACACTCACACACACACACACTCTCACACACACAACTCATACACACTCACACACAGACTCACACACACACACACACACTCACACACACACACACACTCACACACACACACACTCACACACACACACACACACACTCACACACAGGGGACAGAGGGTTTCCAGAGAGGACTCTTAGTGACCAGGAGGTGGAGTGCGGGGCCCTGGCTGGTGTGAGCTCAGAGGGCTGGACCTCTCTCCAGGAACAAACAGCCTGCAGTACATAAGTGAGTCACACTAGGTCTGAATCAGACTTCAGGGTGGTCTTAATGACTGTGCCTGCCCCTCTCTCCAGAAAGAAAAGAATGTAAAATTGAGACTATGCACATCTTATGGTCCTGGGTTAAATGCTCCTAGGAAATGAGAGACTGGGTGGAAAATTGGTACAAAGTTAAGTGCAGAGACCAGGGTGGGGCACCGCAGGGAGCGGCACCCGAGAGAAGCAGCTTCCTGGTGCTGCTGGTGGGTGGCACCAGGACCAGTGCGGCTGCCCACAGCACTGACGCCCGCTCAGTGAAAGGCTCCAGTGTGACTCATTCCTCCTCCAGAAATGCTCCTTGCCCGTGTGCATTCTGAGAAGTGAACAGGAATTAGTGCAACATGGTTAGGATTGAAAAACACAAATGTGAACAAACTGGATGGTGGTCGTGGAGCCTGGCGAGATGTGAACAGTAACTGAAATGCTAGCGGGCTGTGCAAGCTGTCATGATGTGAACAGTAACTGAAATGCTAGCTCTGTGCGTGCTGTCATGATGTCACCTCCAGGATCCCTCTTTCCCTGGCAAAAGCAGGAAGGAGCGTATCATCCACAGTGTGATGCCATTTACGTGAAGACAGGAGGGAAAAGAATACACGTGCCATTGTCTGAACATGCCCAGATGATTGTGCAAAGTCTGGAAGAAGCTGGGAATGCCGGCTGCCTCCCAGAGGAGGAGGGGGCATCCAGGAGACCCCGAGGTTTCAGCACGCAGCCACTGTGCACTTTCCAGAGCATTCGAACCATTCATTGTGCAAGTGTGACATTTCAAAATAGTCAAGTAAAATTGATTACAAAAGTATCAAGAAGCTGAACCCTATCTTCTCTCTGCACTGGTGATCGAACTATGTACTGAAAATTTTAAACTCATAAAACAAGCTCACACTGTTTTTTGGGGCCCATTCGGGCCCCAAACAACAGGCAAAGGGAGGCCCAGGGAAGAAACTCTGAAGCTGAAGATTCCCAAAGGAGTGGCCGGGGGCCTGACCCCCGCCCCCCACAGCAGGCTGCGTCCTCCCCCGGAATACAAAGGTGCCTCCGAACATCAGCTTCGTTTTCTGTCCCTAAAAGGGCTCATTCTTCCCTCACAGTGGTCCTGACTGGTTCCAGTTAGCCAAAGGTGTCACTGGAGAAGTAAGGCTTGGTGTCAGTTCTGCCGCACAGTGTCACTTAGAATCTAAAGCAGTAACTATGTGGGCTCACCCTTGGCGTGTAGCTAATTTATTTTACCTAGGCTGATATTCCAGTTTTTTTGTATAAAACTAAACCAACTGGGTCCAGAAAGTGCTTAGGTGCTTAGGCAGAGAAAACAAGCCAGAATTCAGAATTCAGAATCCAGAATCCTGCACAGAAAACCCTCCTCTGAACCAAGGCTCTATATTCTATCTTGAAAACAGGCATGAAACTGATTATCTGATAAAAAATTTATAAAGAGACAAATGCATTACAATTACTTTGTTGATAAAACAGTTTCTCTTAAGAGAAGTGTTTGTTGTGTTTTCTTTTTCCAGAATGGTGAAACTAACAGGGGAGAATCTGAAAAAAAGACAAACCTGGGTGGACTTTCACAGACAACCTCAGAGGACAACGAAGTGTTCGGTAGGTGACGCGACGTCGGCAACATGGCGCCACATGGTGATGGCGTGCACCTGCACGCTCACTCGGGGAAGCCTTTGATGTTTTAATTGCATGGGTGATCTATGGATCTGTTCTCATTACTAAAAACATAGAGGCTGGGTTCATTGCTTCATGTCTGTAATCCCACACTTTGTGGGGTCTATGCTAGAGGATCACTTGAGCCAGGAGCTCAAGACCAGCCCGGGCAACATATGAGACCTTGTCTCTATAAAAAATAAATAAATTAGCCAGGTGTGGTGGCATGCACCCGTGGCCCCAGATACTTGGGAGGCTGAGTTGAGAGGATCACTTGGTCCCAGGAGGTCGAGGCTGCAGTGAGCTATGATTGCACCACTGCACTCCAGCCTGGGCGACAGAGCTACACCCTGTCTGAAAAAAATTAAAATGTCAACTGTGTAGATAAGTGGCAGATAGAGCCCCTTCCTCCCCTCCCACAATCCTTTCCCATCTCAGTTTTTTTTTTTTTGCTTGTACGCCTTGTTGCACACATAGACATTCAGCATTTCCCAGGCTTTGCCTCACTATATGGTGTTTCTCTGATCATCTATTTGTCCAACCCTGTGTGAGCATCGGGAAGCCTAGCAGTGCTCGTAAAAAATAACTAATGAGGAAATGAAATTGCACCAAAGCCTGGATGCTGTGGTGTTTATCTTAACCACAAAGAGTGACTCAGAAGGCATTGGGAAATAACTGTTGTCTGCAGAATTTTACTTTTTTGTTTTGCCTTATTGAATATAAATTGCCTTTACATATTTTTATGGTTTGAATGTGTCCCCCAAATTTCATGTGTTGGAAGTTTAACCCCTAAATTTCTATGTTAATTGGACATGAGGCCTTTGGGATGTAACTAGGAGCAGAGACCTAGTCATCAGCGCATTGGGGTAGGGTCCCTGATGAGACCAGTGGCTTTGTAAGGAGAGGAAGAGAGGCCGGAGCCAGCTCTCGCTCTGTATCACCATGTGGTGCCACCCACTGTGTCATGGCACACTCACCAGAAGCTGAGCAGGTGCCAGTGCCATGCCCTGGGACTTCCTAGCCTCAAGAACTGTAAGGAATAAATTTGTTTTATCAATTATCCAGTCTCAGGTATTCAGTTATAGCAACAGAAAATGAACTAGGACAGAATCTTAGCATTCATCTTTGTTTCTGCTTCCCCTCTGAGCGAATGACCGTGTTCTCATTTGAGGTTTACATTAATGCGGTTGGATCCACTTTTCTCATCATGACACTGAGGCTCAGTGACTTGCCCAAGACCACAGGGCTATGCAGGTCCTCAAAGCAGGTGTGTTCTGCTGTGCGCAGCTCTTTGATTTTCTCCATGTATTCCTAAAGCAAAGAGAAAGAGGGGTGGAATGAAATGTGCTCAGATCCTGAGAACTCACTGTAGGTCGAAGGAAAAAGGAGTGATTTTGCGGCTACTAAAATACGCATCCCTTTCCCCAAGATCAGCCCACCCTGTAGGTTACAGACGACACTCAAGGCAAACAGGCTTCCTGGCCACATTCTCTTTATGGAAAGACCTTTCTCTATACTTCACCTGTTAGTCAAGATAATTTATGCCATTTTTTTTTTGTTCCTGATTAACTTGCTCTTTTTCAAAAGTCCTTTCTTTTCTATAATTCCACCCTTCTTGAGCAAGCATACATGAAATAGATTTAGTGTTGCCCACTGTTTCGATATCTTAAGTGTCCATGAAAATCAGCCTAACCCGAAGGCCCAGAGGCTGAAAGCAATGAGGACTCCTTTACTAGAAATGAGATAGGCAAGTGCAGAAGGGACTCAGTGCTCTGCTGACTTCTGCATACTTTATTACAGTCTTTATAGGAATTTTCTTGGAGGCATGCCTGAGCGTAACTCACCGCCTTCAAGTAGTGGGATTTCCATCCTAAGTGGCAGAGGAAGAAGAGGAAGGAGTTGAAGGCAGCCGCGTCTGTGACTAGGAGCAGCAGCATGCACTCTGGAGAACACAGGGTTTCCTAGAATAGACACGCTGTGAGTTTGAATGGGATGTCTTGATGATTTTAAGAATAAATCTGCCTATAAAACTCTAGAATAAAAATTCATTTAGATGATCTCTTTACTCATACATTTCAGCTACATATATAAAGACATAATAGAAAAGCACGAAGACAAATGTCCAATTTTAGGTTTTACACGTAAATAAAAGTGAGTTCTAGAATTATTTTGGTTAAGCCTACTGATTTTTTTAAGTAAACATCATCTTTATCATTATTCCCCTAGCTAATTGCTTTTAAGATTATTAGTGACAATGGGAGTGGTTCTGTTACCATCAAATACACACACACACACACACACACAGGTATATATACAGCATGGATACAATATAACATAAAAAGATCTTCTATACTCAGCCCTTTCCTTACACTATGAAGATGATATAATTCCTGAAGCCCTTCCAAACGTAGCCCTCCTTAACCTTTTCAGAGAGATACTGAGTTTGGAGAGTTATTATCTAGGATTGAATGTGAAAACTACTAGAAATGATGGAACTGCAGAATATTTCCATCATTTCACAAACTTGGGTTGTGTTTTGATAGGAAGAGCAATACTTCTGCCTGTTGTGTTTACTGAGATGTTCCCAGGTCCTCGGACACTGGAGCAAGGCTCACATATCTGCTGAATGAACTTAGCTCCCACATTCCAAGCCTTTCTGCCTGTGAGTGTGACCAGGAAGCAGTTCCCCAAGAGTCACCTTCAGGCCTTTGCAGCTGACGCCTGATTCAGGTTGAGTCAGAACAAAGGGGGAAGTGGGAGGAGCTTGTGGTCCAAGGTGGCCTGATTTCATCCCGCCCTGGGGGAGGCTGGCCCCAGAGGCCTCTGCACTCACTGTTTAACAATCCCAAGTGATGCCGACCTGGAAGGGCCCGTTGAGCTGTGAGGCTTTTGCTATTGACCTTAATAATTTCCCATTCCTGACCCTTTCCTGCAGCACACAGAACTCTACTCTAAAGGCACACAGTGCTGAAGGAAAAGAAACTAAAATGATCTTGGCTACTAGTCTTGACTGTATAACCTTGGAGGCATATATGCAATTTCTTTTTAAATTGTAATGTACAAAGTGACTCTAAATGAGAGCAGCAGTTCCCTCCCACTTTAGGAAAAGGTCTTTCCTTGACAGGAGAGTCAATCCCATAAGTACACTAGGAACCATTCTTGATGTCCCGTGGGCACTAGGCATCCGTGATCGTGTGATCATCATCTCTAGGTTCTTGGCAGCCGTTTCACCCACGCATCCTAAGAATGAGCGAGGAATGTGAGAAAACGGCAGAAAGCCATCATCCTTAGCTAACCACCTCTGCAGGACACTCATACCTAAGATCTCTGTGACGTCAAAAGGCAATAGTGTTGTATTTCAGCTGAGAAGAGAGTTCCCGAGTGAAGACCGATTGACGCATTGAAGAGAAAAGTTTGTGCCAGGCGCTGACTCTGGCACAGAGGCCATCACTATGGTTCACACATTGAGTGCTCAAAACCGCAGACAGACAACTAAAACCATGCAGCCTTCCTCGTCGTCTCTGTGAAGGCCAGAGCCAGTCATTTTCTTAGCAATCCACTTTGAAATTTTATTTGCCCTTCATCTCCTGGTAAAAATCCCACCAAAGGATTATTTTCAATCTAAGTAAACAACTCGTTAGAGCACACTTTCAAATATCTTCTGTGATTTTTTTTTTTTTTTTTTTGACAGCTTTGTGGTTATGCTTAAGACTGTTTCGCCCAGTTACAAAAGGAGGAAGAAAACACTTTAAGGCACGACAACCTAGAGAACTGGGTGTTGTCTGAGCTTTGGGGAAGCAGGTCATTTTGCGGTAGACCAGTTGCTGCTAAGTGTTTTCTGACCCACACCCCCACAGGCAGTGCACACACCGTCCTCCTCCGCAGAAACCAGGCAGGAAGGAGGGCAGGAGTCAGAGTCAGTCTCCACCTCTCCTCCCGCTGGAGTTGACTAATGGTGGGGCTCAAATAAAGGCAGGCCAGTCAGTTGAGGTGAGTGAAGTCTTAGGTCCTCCTAAATTACACTAAGGAAGGAGAGGAGTGGCCAAAAGAGGGCACTGCTGCCCCGGCGACTGACTGTGGTTCCTCTCGGCCAGGACAGGCATCTCAGAGACAGACCTGGAAGGATGTGGACTCCGTGTCACGTGTAAGCTAGTTCACTCCACAAGTGCCCCAGAGGAAGGATGTCCTACCATGAAAACGTCACCATCCCGCATCTGTGTTCGCCGTGTCCATTTCACGGGGCCACGTCCTGAGTGTACAGCACATAAGGGCAAAACCCCGTCAAGAGTCATGAGGAAAACATTCACGACTTCGTCGCTCAGACGGTGGAGATAGAAATATCTGTGTTTAATGTTTATTTAAAAAGTATTCATCCCAGAAACATTTAAGTACATACATTGGTGTGTGCGTGTTTTCACTCTTTATTTTTTAAAGCTTGAGTTAGCTGACACTAGGAAAAAAGACCAGGAAACAGTAAAATGTAAATAAAATTGAGAAGATGAAGTGAAGGAAGACCATAAACACATCAACCACGTGACAATGGCCGCAGGGAGCCCCACGTTTCGCTCTGAGCTGCCCAGCTGCCCAAGTGGAAGGGGACCCCAGCCAGCCTGAAATCTCTCATTTTACACAGCAGGTGGCAGAGTCCTACCGCCTTTAGCTGTGTGCTTTTGGCAATGCACTCCTCTTTTTGTGTCTTGGTTTCCCTATACGTAAGTAGGAGTAATCATAAAATGACCTGTGAGTGAGAAACAAGTTGACACGTGTGCATGTGTAGGACTCTGCCATCTCCTCATAGTACTCAGTGAACATTGGCTCGTATTTTCAGAGAGAAGACTGCAGACATTTTTTGAAGGATACAGAGCTTTGTTTAACAAATACTAAGAACTTCTCCTGCTTAAATTTTTATCACAGATAAAGAGTCACATGGTAGTTAGCGACCTCAAGGTATTTTTATAGCACATGTGGAGATTAGTTTTGTATAGTTATTGATTGTAATAGAATTCAGTAAGAGCCAGTGGTGCAACATCAATCTTCAGCATTGAAAGCCGAGATCCTGTGATCCCTGTGTCTAGCCATCAGAGAACCTGCTATGATCCACAGACAGAATTACAAGAACTTGGGGCCCCTTCCCAGAGCCAGAACTTTGATAGGCATTTCACAGCACAGAGTTCCAGGTCCCAGGTTCTGAGAAAGGCCCAGGAGCAGTTCTGAGTGACTGGTTGCTGAGGCACTGTGTGCCTCTGTTCCACTGAGGGTCAACAGGAGCCTCAAGAGAAGAAGACAGACTCCACCTGGGAAACAAGTGGGTGTGACTATTGGCTCTGCCATCAACTCTCAATGCAACTAGGGGTGCAACTTCATCTCTCTGTGCCTCTGTTTCTACCTCCAGAAAACAGGGTTTCCTATTGACCCTCAAGAATTGTTGCAAGTGCTCACTGAGAGAACAATTTGGCCTGGTGTGGTAGCTCATGCCTGTAATCCCAGCACTTTGCGAGGCTGAGGCAGGTGGATCACCTGAGGCCAGGAGTTTGAGACCAGCCTGACCAACATGGGGAAACCACAACCCTACTAAAAAATACAAAATTAGCTGGCTTTGGTAGCGCACACCTGTAATCCCAGCTACTTGGGAGCCTGAGGCAGGAGAATTGCTTGAACCCAGGAGGCAGAGGTTGCAGTGAGCTGAGGTTGTACCACTGCACTCCAGCCTGGGCAACAAGAGCAAAACTCCACCTCAAAAAAAAAAGAGACAGAGAGAGAACAGTTACACTACATCACAGGATGCTTTAACGTCTCTACTGCTTAAAGCCACGTTCAGACAACAGATAATGAGTGCTGCCATTCATTGGTATTTTTCATGTGCCAGTGACGACCTGCGTCACATCTGCCGTAAACATTCATTCATCGTTGGCGCCAGGATGTCCTGCCTATGTGATTTCACCATTCATTTATTAAATCATTTTTGAGCACCTCCAGTGTGCCGCGCCATATCCTGGAGGTGGAAGAGAGAGGGCAGAGGTTAGAGAAAACAAAATAGAGAAATGGCAGGGCCAGCCCTAGGGAGTTCACACCATTTGGGGGGTGGTTTAATATAGAAAGACATGAAAGGAAGGCATTTTTTTCTTTCATTGTTTTCTAGTGCTGTCCGTGTCGTAATGCCGTAAGGTAGAGTAAAAAGTTGTGTCCTAAGTGAATGAAAAATACTTAAAATGAAGATACACAGAAGTTCAGGAGAAGCCACAGTGGAGATAAATTGGAGCATTATGAAAGACCGAGGTGGTGACAGGGAACGGGCGATGATTGGAGGGATGTGACCTGGACAGAGGAATCATATGAAGATTTTCAGGTTTTGGTAGAACATCTGTCTTTCCAATGAAGATAGATTTTAAAACATCAAAGAGTAGGCTTAGAAGTTATTTAGATGAGGTTGGAAAAAAGTTTCTATGCTCTAAAAGTTGGAAGGTGTTCAGATACTATTCGGATCAACTCAGATATCACTGCCAACAAAAGAATCACCAGGTTCATGCATTTGGAAAGGAGAGTTTACTTCTTATAAAGGGCTGCAGCCTGCAAGGTGGCCATCCTGACAGGCTGGGAAGCAGAGACCGAGAGCAGTCACTTGGAGGGAGGGAAAGATGAGACAGGACTTATGCTGAATGGGTTGGCCAAGTTTACATATTCAGTGACTCATAGGCAAATCCTATGAATATTTATGGAGGAGTCCTAATGAATGTGTACTGAGTGAACATGTATGTTACATACAAGCTGTGTTGACTTTAACATTTCAAGGCATTCTAGTTAGGCCCTGTACATCAAGGGGTGGAACAGGGGCACAAAGGCACTCAATGTGCAGCCTCTGTAAACCCGCCAGAGCAGGCCGTGGTCAGTGGTGTCTTAGCAGAAGAAAGTTACTGAAATCAGCCTCTTATCTAATCAGAGCTGCAGTTACAGCTTGTGGAACAGGGGGATCTAGCATCATCTCATTGTCACAGCTGCAATTGTTTTCATATTACTTACCTCAAGGCCAGTGCTTATTTAGGTGAGAGAGGAAAGGAAGCACCCTGTGATGGTTCCATCCTGCCTTAACCCCTGCCTGGCGTGGCCTCGGGGCTAGTTTATAATTTGCTATCTTGTTTTTTTTTTTTTTTTTTTTTTTTTGAGACAGAGTCTCACTCTGTCACCCAGGCCAGAGTGCAGTGGCACCATCTCGGCTCACTGCAACCTCTGCCTCCAGGGTTCAAGCCATCCTCCGCTGAGACTACAGGCGTGCACCACCACGCCGGGTTAATTTTTGTATTTTTTAGTAGAGATGGGGGGGGGGGGTTTCACCATATTACCTGGGCTGCTCTCAAACTCCTGACCTCGTGATCCACCCGCCTCAGCCTCCCAAAGTGCTGGATTACAGGCATGAGCCACCATGCCCAGCCCATAATTTGCTATCTTATTGCCACAAAGAGTCCATTCCATCTTGCCTGCAGGGGTAGGACCTTTACTTTACATCACCTTTCTAAGAGGCTGTTCCTGTCCTAGCTAACCAAGAAGCCCACCTGTTGCCCATGCCACACTTCTTTATCCCACTGCCTTATTTCGTGTCCTTCACAATGGCCTTTTTTTATTGCATTTACACACTTAGTGTCTTTTTTCTTCCACAAATGCAAGCTTCTTGAAGGCGGAGCATCTGGTATCTGTGCTGGCACTTATTTTTATTTTAATTGACTACCAAGTGGCAGCACTTAGCACTGAAGTAGGCACACCAAACGGCTTCTCGAGACCCATGTCTGCTTTCTGCATTTTGGTATATTTTTACTTGCAATAATATTCCCCTGATTTTTAAGCAAAAATATATTTATCATCTTACACATACGTTAAATTTGATTTATTAAAGTTAATTAATTTTAATTTTTAATTTTCATAATGTAATTAAGGTTAATTAGGATTAATTAAATTAATTATAAATAATTAGTGACTAATTTATAAAATTATTATAATTAAAATTAATTATAATTTCTTAAAACAGCTAATTGAATTAATAATTAAAACTAATTAATGGGATTAATTGATGAACTAAAAAATGACTCAACTACCTGGCATAACTCTGTCCCTTTTTCAATTTTGAATTCAGATCTTTCAACCAATAACATTTTTCTAGGCTGTTTAATGGTCCTGATTACTGTATTATCCTTTTAAATAGCTCCTAATATTCCATGTGATTGACAAACCATCAGTAATATAATCATTTCCCTATTGCTTTTCATTTCGGTTGTCTCGAGTTTGCTACTAGAAGACATGCTACAGTTGGCACTTTGATTTGGGTAGGGTTTTTTTCTTTAATTGTTTTAATAGGCTTCAGGCAAAGTAAGTGAAATGGCTAAATTATTTTCCCCTGAAGTCGTGCCGGTGACCTGCCCTTCCTGTGGCTGCCCTTCCTGTTGCTTCCATCTTGGGGCAGCCTCAGGGGGTTGTAAGCTGGTGGGCTGTGGCTGGATGTGGTGGCCCTCAGGCAGGTCTCGTTATGTGCATATGGTGGAGGTTTTTTCTTTTAATATTGATGACATTTGGAAACAGTAAACTTTCCCATGAAAATGTTGAACTGCAGCATCTCTGGAAACTAAAGGTCTGGCCGTGGCGTTCTCCCGGCTTGGCTGCAGTCAGCTGACCAAGGAGCCCCCATCTCCAGGGCCTCTAGGTCCCCTGCGATTTTCCCCCCTCCACGGAATGAGCTGCCTGACCCCACAGGCCTGGAGCTGGAGACTTGGCCCCTAATGTGTTCGAGATTAAAATGACGCTGGGCACCATTCCAGTCACTACGGCCGTGTTCCAAGTTTGTCCACAATTTCGTTTCTTAAAGTGCTGTTTCTTTGGCTCAGGATTCTGCACGCGGGGGTGGGGGTGGGGCTGGAACAGCTCATCCCATGTGGGCATCACATGAGCCGGAGGGGGCTGGGTACATGCCCTGGGCTGGGGTCTCCTGGAGGCCACTCCCTCCCGTGGCTGGCGAGCTATGCGGGGCGTTGCCCGGGTCTAGCCGGGTTGTCAGCCTGAACTGGTGCCCTGGGTTCTCCGGGTCTGGCCTCCCCGCAGCGTGGAGCTGGGGTCCCAGGTGCGTCCTGAGAGTGGAAGCCAGAGTGGAGCCACTGCCTGCTGTGACCCAGCCTGGGAGCACTCCACATCCCCACCTCCCCTCATCCCCACCTCCCTCATCCCCGCATCCCCACCGCCCCTGAGGTGGACGTCCAGGGCTGAGGAGGGGATGCCTCTTCTTCCCAGAGAGTCCCTGAAGAGCTGGTGCAGCCCTGGGTGACCTCTGCCGAACTTAGAAAAACACTCCCCGCCTTCATCAGATGTGGTTCCCCCTCAGAATTTTCATGTAGCGTTTTTTAAAATCATCGCATTTTTGTTTAAATTTGTTTCCAAGAAACTTCTATGAGAAAATCCTTTTTTGAGACGCTATTTTTCAAGTAATGTGTGTATTTAATGCATCCAGGTTAGTAAACTGAGCTATAAGACTTTAGTAAGTAGCTGTCATTTCTGATGTAAAATTCCGTTTGGACCTGGTAGTCACAGGAGTTCCTCTCTCCTTGTCCTTCACACACAGCCGATGTCCTTAGAGATAATCAGTGCACAGCCTTTCCGTGGGAATATTCGGTGCTAGTGTGAATGGATCACTAATTGTGATTCCTTGGCTGCCTGAGGCCGTGTATTCCTGTCTAGACAAGCCACAAAACCCATTTTGTGTAATAGCATCTTTGGGCTGGGTATAAATCATAGAAACAAAATCACAAGTTGGGGGATGAAGGAATATTCAGATTATCTTGTCTGACCCCGCCTTGCATGTCAGATGAGGGTGCAGCTGCCAGGCAGACACTCAGGAGCAGGATCCGAGCCCAGTGCTCCCAGTCTGCCTGGGAGACCACAGCTGGTTCCTTGTGGGACGGGGCAGTTCTCATGTCTGACAGATGTTAAAACAAACACTGTCACAGTTACTGCTCCTCTGTGCACTGAAGTGAATGTTAATAATACTTTGTATCATTAAAACCCCAAACACAGCTCTGAATATTTACCCTGCTTCATTGTAGTACCCAGGCAATTCTTTGGGGACGTGCCTCCTTCTCATCTCTGAGGATGTTTGTTTTGGGCCAAAGACCCCCTGCTTCTCAGCGGCCAGGTGGTGAAAGCTCACGCGGTGGGCGTGGTGTGGGCGTGGTCAGGGCACATGGGAAGCCCGTTCTCAGCAGCCTCTCCTGAGAGCTGTTAGACAAAGGTCTCAGCATCTAGGAGTTACTTTAGTGAGGCCATGTGGTTAGGACTGTGGACTCGGTCCCCCGTGCAGATGGGGGTGGCGTGCTCAGCTGCAGGTTGCTGGGAGTACTCAGTGGTGTCAAAGAAAAGTTACCCCAGGGAGAGTCGGACAGGCAGGGAAGACGCATCCCAGACTATTGCAGTAGCAGAGAGGAGCTGAACTTGACCCTGCTGAAACGAAAGGTGGGAGGGTTTTTAAGCACTGGGGTGAGCCAGTGGGAGAGTCCTGGAGGACATTGGTTGGAGGCCGGTTGGTGCAGTCAGGCCAGCAGTGTTTGCAGATTAGCCCTTATCACAGTTAGGCCCAGGCCCCTGCCTCCCACGGGGACTGGGAGCTGACGGTGCTGTCTTCCTTGTTGGTTACATTTCAAAGGCTCCTGGGTCCTTTGAGAAGACAGAGCTGGGCAGTGAGAGGCCAGGAAAGGACTGAGGTCTTTTTTTTTTTTTTTTTTTTTTTTTTTTT
>NC_045451.1:2774357-2776016 GCF_002776525.5 Piliocolobus tephrosceles
TCAGCCTCCCAAAGTGCTGGGATTACAGGCTTGAGCCACCGCGCCCGGCCAGGACTGAGGTCTTAAAGGGACAGACAAAGAATTTATAGTGGCAAGTTTTCTAGAGACTAGGAAGTTGGGGCTGAGAGTCCTACAAAACCTGTCCAAGGTTTAGTCCCCCAGATAGGAATGGCAAGGCTGTCTGGGCCAATGGTCCGTTCATGCCTCTGGTTTAGAGCAGCACCCGGTCCCTCCAGACCCTGTGAGCCACATGGACAGCGGGCCAGGCACAGGAGGCAGCCAGTGTGTTCCCCAAAGCCTCTGCAGACCCAGCCCCGGGCGCACGGTGTCACTGATAACAGGAAATGCACTGCCAGTGGCCTCACTGCCGTGCGCTGGTGCACATTCATGCAGGTGCCGCCTGCCCTTCATCCACACGGTGAGTGGAGCGCAGCACGCTTAGCCATGACGCCGCAGAGCCACAGGGACATGTGAGAGGAGTGGGGGAGGGAGAGCCTCACTTCGGGTTTTTTTTTTTTTTTTCTTTCTAAAAATTCCGACAGCTGCTCTAAAACCTTAATTATTCCAACCAAGCTTCTAGAACCACTGAGTTTCTGGGAATGTCTGGGTTTGCAAAGTCACCAGCTGTGTTTGGAAAGATATTTCCAGTGGGGTTGAAATCTCCAATGTGAATGAACTTTTCTTGTCATGACCTCACTGTCTGTAATGAGGGCCTCCTGATTGCAGTTCGCTTTACCTGAAAACAAAACAGAGGCCAACCACCACCTTATTTAAAGCAAGAATGGAAGTAATACTCTGAAAGATAGCAGCCCACCAGCAGATGTGAAAAGCAATTACTAGGTTAAAAAAGAAAGAAAGAAAGAAAAGTGAGCCCATTTTCCGCGCAGACCATCTTTCCCAGCCAGGGAGGATGGCACAGGTGGCCTGGGCTGGGAGGGAACATGGGCTGGGAGGGAACAGCTACCCACACACCTCCTGGGTCAGGGGTTGGGCTTTAAGGATGTGGGTTCTAGAAGTTTACAGTTATGTGCCCCCTCCTGTGGGTATTGTATCAGTTGGTACAAAGCCACTTCCTCCCAGGGCAGGACATTCTTACACCAGCTCAGCTCAGCTCCTTCCTACCTCTGGGTTTCTGCTGACCTTGCTCCTCCCACACAGAGGCGGTGCTGGAGTTGCAGCCAAGCTGCCTGCTGTTTTCTCGACCACAGAATGTGGTGCAGACACACAGGGCCCAGCAGCAGCAGGCGGTGCTGCCGTTCCTCTGTCCCCATCCACCACGTGCCCGGCCCGAAGGTTCTCTTCTCCTCACTCCCAGGGCCTCCCAAAGCAAACTCATTATTACTTCCCATGGTTTGCATACCTTTATGATACTGAATTCCATAGAATGTTGACATTTAAATGTGTGTGTATGTGCAAGTCCCTTACCTTCTCCTCTGGGCTTTCTGCTCTGAAGCTCATTTTCCTGATAATATGAGATAGATCATCTGGAGATCACAATGGCAGAGTGGGAGAAAACAGGATGTGTGCATGGTGACGTTACCCACAGCTGACAGGAACTGGAACTTGAGACGTGTGCATGGTGACGTCACCCACCGCTAGCAGGAATTGGAATTTGAGATGTGTGCGTGGTGACGTCACCTACTGCTAGCAGGAATTGGA
>NC_045451.1:2776026-2794085 GCF_002776525.5 Piliocolobus tephrosceles
CTAGCAGGAATTGGAACTCAAGATGTGTGCGTGGTGACGTCACCCACCGCTAATAGGGATTGGAACTTGAGATGTGTGCCTGGTGATGTCACCCGCCGCTAACAGGGATTGGAACTTGAGCTCTCCATTATCGAGGAGGACAGCCCAAGGGCCAAGCACCCTGCAGGCCAGGCCGAGGGGCAGTCATCGTGTCCGCTCAAGTTCTGATGGCCAGAAGCGTCATGTGGCCTCACCTCGAGGAGGGGCCCGAGAGGAGGAAGGACGCAGAGTGGGGCGGTACAGTCACCTCTGTCACACTCCCTGATTATGTTATTTATTGTCTGAGCCCCCACCCCGGGTGGACAGTGAGCCCCACGAAGGCAGGGACATCTGTCTGTTTTGTTCGCCGAGATATCCCAGCACCCAGAGTCAGGCCCAGCTCATGGGACGAGCTTCATCAATATTTGCTGAATGACTGAGTGACAGGCAGGACACCCCTCATCCCCGCTGCTCTCTCCTCTCCTGTCTCAGAGACTTCGTTTGCACATGGCAGTGTTCCACATCAAATGCCAGCAGACAGTGTGTCTGAGGCCTGAACTCTTCCCTGTAAGGAATCCTGCCTCTGTGCTCAGCTCAGCAGTGATCCGCAGAGTGCCCGCAGCTCGTACATCGGAGCGTGTGTGTGCAAGAGTGCCCGTGTGTGCTTTGTGATGCGTGCACATAGCATGTGGGGTGCACGCTATAAAAATGCTGTTCCAACTGACAAAATGTCCCTGAAACTCGAGAGATGCTTTTGTTCTTTGAAATCAGGGTGAGACTCTGAAACCACAGCCAGCCCCTGTAGTGGAGGGTCAGCTGACGCTGGTGTCTTGGCTGTGGGGGCTGAGGATGGAGCTCAGTCCTGACCCAGCTGAGTGTGCAGATGTCCAGCGTCTGTGTGCCCCTTGACTGCGCCTGCAGTGGGGCCCCTGCCCACCCCTCCCCTGAAGCAGCCACCGTGAGGACGGCTACAGGGAAGTGGGAAGCAGCCGTGTCACTAGAGATGCGGCCACCCTCAGCCAGGGTTCCCAACAATAAGCCATCTGGTGTTGAGCTCCCTGGAGACACGTGAGCCTATGCTGTTCCCCTCTCTGCTCCTGGGACAGCCACGCTGGCCTGTCACGGGGACACGGCATTGGGTGGCTTCTTTTGGGGCCTTCTATTTAGCAGGAAACCAAAAGTTCCCCTTTTTCAAATGATCCAGGGCAGGCGGCTGGGGTCTAGCATGGGCTCACACCCATGTTCCCCAAAACCTTTCCAGTGGCTCCACGGGAGGGAGCAGGTTAGGATGGGAAGGGCACAGTGCCCACAGGGACAGTGCCCCTGAAGTCCACCCGGGGGGTACACATGGCTTGAGGGGGCCCTGCTGAGTGGAGAGGAGTGGGGGCTCGAGGATGCCGGCCTGACGTTGCTGGGCTGGCAGGGCACTTCCCATCAGGAGTCACAAATCCCAAGGCGAGGATAGTGGCCGTGTTCCCACGGGGGATTATTCCAGGTGAGCAGGGGGATGGGTGGGGGACACTGCCCAGTAGGTCCTGTGAGCTTGCCGGGCTATACAGCGAGCATAAACACTCACAAATCATAGCTGTATTCACTTAAAATGTGTTTCCTGTGCACTTACCCCGAAGCGATCCTGGCCTTCCAAAATAAATATACACTGCTAAGAGTCACTTAGGGTCATCAGAGCCACAATGGGACAACTGAAAGATTCCCAGAACAAAGAGGGAATACAAACCTTACAATGGCACAAATAGCAGCTGTGATGGGCTCTGGCCAGTGGGGCGGCCATGCGTGCAGCTCGGGACCCGGAGAGCTCAGACAAAGGGGTCCCTGCTCACAGGCGCCCCCATCCAGGGACCCCTTTGTCTTAACCCCAGATCGGGACACTGCTGACCCCTTATGTCTGCTGGGCCTTGGATCCCCAATTTGAAAGCACCTCTGTTTGGTTTCCATAAGTAAGTTCACATTTGTGATTTCACCTCACAGCCTGAATTTGTGATTGGAACTTGGGGTTCTGTTGTGTGGCTGTTGGATCGCCCTTGCTCCTTCCCCCATTCCTGGTCGGGTGGACTCAGGCACCTTGGAGGAAGACGCTGGCTCTGAGGCACAGTCTCAGGAGGGCAGCTTGCGCTCACAGGCCTTCTCCAGCCTCCTCCTCCTCTTCCACTGGCGCCGCACGGCTTCATCATACACTTTTTTCAAGACGCCCTTTTACCCACTTGTTCCAATGAGAGAAGGGCATGTCCCTGAGTTTCTCAGATGAATCCTTCAGGAGCTGGGCCTCACTTCTACCACGAACGTTGTAGCATCAGCATTGTGTAAATTGAAGAAACAAGATGTTTAAAAAGGGAACAGTAAGCACACTGTTATATGCAGGTTTAGCAAAGTGCACCCCCGCTCACGCTTCTACGCCTGGTCTTCACGCATCAGACTGAACCCCGTCACTCTCACACTGCAGCTTTCCATATTCACTCCGACCTTCCTTGTTCTCCCTGGAAGGTGCTAAATTTAATGTATCAGGAAAGCTGTTAGTAATTATTATTCCTAAGCTCTCCTTCCTCCTCAACTCTTCTTCGCAATGAAAGAGTTCCGTGAAAATCGAGTCCTTGGTTCAGCCCTAGTTCTGCCCTGGGTCTCGGTTTTGGTGTGGTTGCTGCAGAGGCATTTAGATCCTGACCTCACCCTCCCCGGAGGAGCCCAGTCCAGAAACCCAGAAGCAGCCCCAGGTGGGCCCTGTGGGGCAGCCTCTCCTGAACTGTTGAGCCAGGCCGACGGTGGTGAGTGGATTTTAAAATAAACAATGGATGTGACCATTTAAGTAGACTTAATTTTATCATTAGAGAGGCACAAAGCAATTGAGAGATGCTCACATCCGCCTGCAAGTGAAACGTAAGGAACTCGTTATTTAGGCACATTGAAATGGGAACATTTCATGAGGTTGACTTTTTGTATCTGGGCCACTTTTATTTCAAGGCTACAATACAATCATTTTCCACAATAATAAAATTTACACCAGAAGGCTGTCGTCCCTTTCTTCCTCCGGCAGGAAGAGCCCCACCTGGATAATAGAATCTTACATGTTATTTTACCTAAAGTTTACCATTACCTAAATATTTTTATTAAAATGACTTTTAAAATTATGTCTTCATGTTCCATTTCTTTTTCCTGGGATCTTCATTAATAACCAAAAACACCAAAAGCAAATATTATAATTAGTGGTCCCCATGACTAGAACTTGGTACTATGATAATTTGCCCTGGGTAGGAGAAGAGAGTGGCTGGAGGCTTCCCCTGAGATGATTGAGACATGCTCCTGACTGCTAAGGTAATAGGGTGGGGCGGGGTGGCTCATGCCTGTAATCCCAACACTTTGGGAGGCCGAGGCAGGAGGATGACCTGAGGTCAGGAGTTCAAGACCAGCGTAACCAATGTGGTGAAACCCTGTCTCCACTAAAAATACAAAATTAGCCGGGCGTGGTGGCATGCACCTGTAATCCCAGCTACTCAGGAAGCTGAGGGAGGAGAATTGCTTGAACCCAGGAGGCAAAGGTTGCAGTGAGTTGAGATGACACCACTGCACTTTAGCCTGGGCACTTCAGTCTCAGAGTGAGACTCTTTCTCAAAAAAAAAAAAAAAAAAAAAACTGAAGATTACTTCTAAAATGCTTTTCTGTACTAGCGAAATTTTATTAGTGAAGATGTCCATCTTTCTCAAAGCAAGAAACTTTCAACTACGGTGAAATGAGATTTCACATACACTCATGCACACTCATACACACACTCATACACTCAACATTTGCACACAGTCTCACTCACTCATGCTTGCACACACTCAGACACTAACTCACACACACAGGCAGAGTACCACCGGCAACCGCATTGGTGGTAATCACCCAGACACGTGCACTCAAGCTTCAGGGACTGTTGTGCAGAGGTACAGGCACAGGGTGGAGGATCACACAGACAAGGCGTTGGTCCGTGCGGAGGCTCAGCTCCCGCTGTGACCAGTGGAGTTAGGCTGGGAGATGTCTTCGTGGTGGTTTTCCTGCAGGCAATTGTTTGCCTGCACCTGAAGATAAAAGGTCTTTAATAATTTCAATAAGATTAAAAGGACAGAATCTCCTAAGAGTTTGCCTGGTAGAGCAAAGTATTGCTTGGCTTAGTTTTTTTGGTTTGTTTGTTTTGCTTTTTGTTTTTGTTTTTGTTTTTCATGAGAAAGGGCATTTACACAGCTTGACCTTAGGCGTTACCGCAGTGTTTCTCTTCTTGAGTGGCTGATCCAGTAGTGGCTCTTCTGAAACAGAGGAGTCTGCCTAATTATTTCCAGGGATGCTGTCAAATCCTCAGAATCATTCTTGCTCACTTCAATTAAGATTGAGGCCAGGTGCAGTGACTCATGCCTGTAATCCCAGCACTTTGGGAGTCCGAGGCGGGCAGATCACTTGAGGTTGGGAGTTCAAGGTCAGCCTGGCCAGCATGGTGAAACCCCATCTGTACTAAAAATACAAAAAATTAGCTGGGCGTGATGGCATGTGCCTGTAATTCCAGCTACTGGGAAGCGGAGGCAGGAGAATCACTTAAATCTGGGGGACACAGGAGGCAGTGAGCCGAGATCGTGCCACTGTACTCCAGCCTGGGTGACAGAGCAAGACTCCGTCTCAAAAATAATAATAAATTAATTAATAGAAAATCTCAGTCAGTAGTACCCACAAGGCACACAGCTCAGTTATGGCAATGAAGAAAGAACTACCCTTGTAAACAGAGCTAATACTGTGGCAAGCTACAGACTTCAGCAAAGTTTGTATAGGAAAAAAAGCATATAATCTAACATTTAAAATATAAATAGCAAGCTATTTTGTGTTTCAGAGCTTTCGTTTACCTCCAAAAAATATTTTAAAATATTTAGCTTTGGTATCTGCTTTTGCCACTGCATTTCTCCAGTGAGCGCCTCAGTCAGCGAAGACTTTGCTCTGCCAAATGTGTCTCTGTGAGTCAGAACTGAACAAGTTTGGAAATGTTTCCATAGAACAATAATGATTTTTAGACATGTGGTTTCTTGAAGTCAAGAGACGAACAAGAATTTGGAATAGCATTACTCAAAGAAAACTTGTAATTTTTGTCCTTGCTGTTGACATTCTACCAAGAACATCAGCAATGACAAACTCTACACTTAGCAAAAAATTAAAATAGCACTTGTTTCCATAGTTACAAAAGCGCTCTTTGTTTTGGGGGTTTAAAATGATCATTTAGAGCTGAGTGCAGTGGCTCACGCCTGTAATCCTAGCACTTAGAGAGGCTGAGGCAGGCAGATCACTTGAGGTCAGGAGTTCAAGACCAGCCTGGCCAACGTGATGAAACCCCATCTCTACTAAAAATACAAAAATTAACCAGGTGTGGTGATGCATGCCTATAGTCCCAGCTACTCGGGAAGCTGAGGCAGGAGAATTGCTTGAATCCAGGAGGCAGACGTTGCAGTGAGCTGAGATTGCACCACTGTACTCCATCCTCGGCCTCAGAGTGAGACTCCGTCTAAAAAAAAAAAAAAAAAAAAAAAGAAAAAGAAAAGAAAACTAAAACATAAAATGATAATTAGTTATCCATATCCAATGATGAGTAAATAAAATAAATCCACATGTGACCAAAAGTAATGATCTAGAACGACAGGATTGTGTAGTGACTACTTTTCCTAATAATAAATAAATCTGGGCATGAAATACGCAAATAGGTGAAATACTCCTCCCAAACCATTAAGGCAAATCTTCCAGGTCCCATTTCAGCTGCCTCAGATAGCTGTGGACTCTCCACTTGCAGTAATTCCAAAAGAAACAGAACAGAAAGTCAGCCTTTTCTTTGTTAGGGTGTGAAAGAGACCCAGCTATAAACGTGTTCTCCAGCACAGATTCCATCTTCATCATACATCAAAGCTTTGTATTATTTTGAAATAAAACTTATTCTACAAATACTTATTGAGCAATTTTTATGCCCAAGAATCAGCGTCAGGCAGGAGTACGGCAGTGAACAAAACGGATTAAAAACCATGCCCTCAGCCAGGCGCGGTGGCTCACGCCTCTAATCCCAGCACTTTGGGAGGCCCAGGCGGGTGGATCACAAGGTCAGGAGATCGAGACCATCCTGGCTGACACGGTGAAACCCCATCTCTACTAAAAATACAAAAAATTAGCCAGATGTGGTGGCGGCGCCTGTAGTCCCAGCTGCTCGGGAGGCTGAGGCAGGAGAATGGCGGGAACCCGGGAGGCAGAGCTAGCAGTGAGCCAAGACCACAGCACTGCTCTCCAGCCTGGGTGACAGAGAGAGACTCCGTCTCAAAAAAATAATAATAAATAAAATGAAAACCCTGCCCTCACAGAGATTATTCTTTACCTGGGTTCAAATCCCAACCCTAGTGCTTAATCCGTGTGTGTTTAATGTTTTTTATTTGACCTCTTTGACTCTCAGTTTTTCCATCTGTAAAATGGAGATTATAGAACCTACAGAGATTGGCTGGGCATGGTGGCTCACGCCTGTAATCCCAACACTTTGGGAGGCCAAGGTGGGACGATCACCTGAGGTCTGGAGTTTGAGACCAGCCTGACCAACATGGTGAAACCCCATCTCAACTAAAAATTCAAAAATTAGCCAGCCATGGTGATGGGCACCTGTAATCCCAGGTACTCAGGAGGCTGAGACAGGAGAATTGCTTGAACGCGGGAGGTGGAGGTTGCAGTGAGCCAAGATCATACCACCGCACTCCAGCCTGGGCGACAGAGCGAGACTCCATCTCAAAAAAACAACCACAAAAAAGAACCTACCCACAGAGATTGTTAGGGAGGCATAAAGTCAGATGCCAATAAAAGGCCTCGCACAGTGGTCTGTGAGTAATGAGCTTTCGTTTTTCTGTTCTCCTCTTCCTTCCACCGCCACCTCCTTTATCATAAAAGAAACAGTTTCCTATGACAGTGGCCCAGCTTTCCTTCTACCTCTACACAATCCTCAGAACGCTGCTAGGGCAGGAAGCCCAAGATCCTCTTTCAGGTAAAGATGAGGAAATAGGAGCAGGTACCATGACTGCCACCTGCTGCTGACAGCTGTCTTCCTGCTGGGGTGCTCTGTGTGGAAAGAGGGCCCTTCCCAGTGGAGATTCCAAGGGGGTCAAAGGAGAGATGCTTTGGGGCATCAAAACAGACACTTAGCTCATTTAAATGTTTAATTCCAAAATTGATAATTGGCCTATTTTTTGCAGGCATTGCATAATCATCACATTTTTGAAAATTATTTGATTTCTAGCTTTGGGGTGAATTGGTCTTAGTAGTACTATGATACCATTGTATTTCTGCACAGGATTTCCCTCTGAAGATTAATAGATCTAATTCCTTGATTGCGTAATACATACATTATTCACTGGCATGTGCTGGTAAATAATCAGTTCATTTGCTAGCATTTGGAATTAAATATTAAATATATCTCTAGCTCTCCCAGTTGCTTAAAAATAGGATTGAGTATACTGTCTTTATCTTCTGATGTATTTTCTGTTTTGTTGAAAAGTTATGTTGAAGCAACAAAACAGCAAAATGAAAACGGATTTAAATGCTTTTAAGTTTTAACAAACTTAGTGAGATAATTTACAAACCTCAGGGTTCAGCCATTTTCAGTGTACGCATTAACGGTTTTTAGTGTATTCACAGAATTGTGCAACCATCGTAATCTAACCTTAGAACATTTTCACCGCCCCAGCAAGAACACGTGGAGCCACTAGACGTCCTTCTCCATTCTCTTCCCCCATACGTCTCACCCCAGCCCCCGGCCCCTGCAAATCTACTTTCCATGCCTGTGGATTCGCGTGTCCTGGATTCTTCCTGTAAACACATGGTGTTTTGTGGCTGGCTGCTTTCACTTCACACGATGCTGGTGAGGCTCATCCGTGGAGTAGTGCACCCTAGTCCTGCATTCCTCCTTATGACAGGAGGATATTCTATTGTGTGTGCACCTCACGGTCAGTTCATCCATGCATCAGCTCGTGGATGTTCCAGTGGCTGCCACCCTTTGGCTGTCGTGAATCCTACTGCCAGAGCCTTGGTGTTCAGGGTTTCTCATGGACGTGGGTCTACAGTTCTCTTGGGCAGGCACCCAGCCGTGGTCGCCTTTATTTTGTCTGTTATGTTCAGTTCCACTGGGCAAGGTTTGTTCATTTACACTTTTTCCTTTTTATGTCTGTCTTTCATATTTGGGTGTTTATCGAACACCATTCTCCAGAGGTAAAAATCCGCTCTGCTGCCCGGTTGACCTCTCCATGAAGATGTGGAGCTTGCAGGCAGCTGAGAGATGGAGGCCCTGATGCTTCCTGGCATCAGAGATTCTGCCTCCCAATGGTGACAGTCACTGGATCAGCAGTGAAACCTGAGAGTCCAGTTATCTGTCTTTAAATTTAATTCCGCTAAGCCAATACTTACACCAGAACAAAAGCTTTCCGCTCCCATCTTCCAGAGCCCCCTCCCGCTGAACTGGAAGGAAGGCTGGGCCGGAGGAACAAGGACCAAGTTTTTGGAGAGATTATGGAATGATGTGGGACCACAATGCTCATTTGTAGCTCCAGGGGACGGGGACCTGTCGCCACCTCCTCCAGCCTCCCTAGGCACATCTGAAAGGGTCGGCTGGGCCCTGGCCCTGCCCCTGCAGCTACCAGACCGGAGGTGCAGGGAGGACAGCTGGTTTGTCAGGAGGATGATTGGAGGGAGGCATTGATTGAGAAGGCAGCAGTCCACACAAATGCCCCAACAGGGCTTGAGGAACTAGGCCCAACACACCCTCCCCATGCCTCAGCCTAAGTGTCTTCATGCTGTGACTAAACCGTGCCATTGGATTTCCCTTCTGGGGAGCAAATTGTTTGTGTATCAGGTAATAGCTACTTAAAGTGGGGAAGAGAAGTGGGCCGGAGTTCTAAAGCACAAATATCCAACAGAACTGGGTATCTTGCTAATGCGGGAGTAAGCTTCCATGCCTGAGAATGTTCTAGAATAGACAGAATAATAGCCTCATCTAGCCCACATCTCTGACACTCTCAGGATGTGAAGTCTCTGTAGGTTTTAATGTTACCAAGGAGTAGAACTCTGCAATATTTAAACAGCTACATAAATACCAACATTCATATCTATGGTCAATAGACAAAGTTTGATCCAGCAATTTGAATATCTAGATTATCAAATATGCTGTATATTCAGTTTCTAGTTCGTATAATATTACATGAATGAAGCTGTCCCTCCTGGTGTCTTCCAGAAAACAAATGTCACATCCATCAACATGCTTGCCATAGAGCTTGGCCGCAGTCTTGTAGCTGGATTTCTAAAACCTGCGTTAGTGCCCAATATGCACCTCACAGCTGTGCTAAGAAACACTCCTGCAGGACAAAAGGCACAACCTCCTTTCCAGGATTTCGGTTGCATGGAGGTTTTTGTCTCCTTTTTTCTGCGCTGCCTACATGCTAGGATTTAACTAATTTCACTGTCAATCAGTGCTGTTTCTAATGAACATGAAAGATTACATTCACGATACTAATTTTTCAACTTTGGAAATGGCTTTGCTACAGAAGATGGAAATTACAGAACAGTATGGAATGTTGTCACAGTCCATTTATTTTAATACTCGGAGTGCTCCTGGCTCACAATCTAACTCGAGGGTTTTCAGAATTTGCAGCGGAAGTCAGTGTTGGCAGTGCAGGTGCCTTCATTAGGACATTGTCGGAGACACATGCACATGTCTCTGCTGGCAGCCAGGTTCCAGAGACTCTGACCTGATGCGGGCAGGTGCTGCCCGCAGCAGGTCAGTTGGTTTAACACACAGTTGTGCATTAATGGGTGGGCTGTAACATTTACATGGTGATCAGAGAGACGTCTCTCCACTTGCTGTTGTCAGCAGCTACTCTGTTTACCACTTGTCACCAGTTTTCTCCAACCAACATAATGTCCCTTTTCTCATGGCAAAGAATAAGCAGATTAACCCCAGACACGTAGGCTGATTACTTAGAGAAACCAGCCTCCATCATCATACATCAAGATCGTATTCATCCGCTTAGCAGTACCTCTGTGTGTATCCCGTTATGTAGGGAATCTTGAACACTCACACACTCCACACTCACATGCTACAGTTACACACACACCACGCTCACACACACACACTCATGTTCTCGCACAGACTCACATTTTCTTACACACACAGTCACACACACTTACACACGGGATACAACAGGCAACTTTACAGTCATCCTCACGATTGTTATTAAGAGAACAGACGTTTCTGTTTCCTACAAGTACATGTATTTGGAAAGAAAACAAATACTACTTTTTTAAATGAACGTTTTTCTTCTCCTCTTCGGAGTTAAGTTGAATTGGCTTCTAAGCATTTCAGATCTGACTTTGTTTATTCATGTGGCAGGTGATTCTGGAGCCCCTCATGTGTGTGAGGGGCTCAGCAGCACACAGGATGGAAGGGTATGACCGGAGGGCACCTTTGTCCCAGGCGCTAGTAGGGAGGTGGGGTAGGGAGGCGAGTGATACAAGACAGCGAGGCCGAGGGCTCTGGAGAGGGCTGTCCAGGGACGAGGGGTCAGGAAGGCCTGTACAGGGAGAATGGCCTTGGAGCAGAACTTCATGCTGGGAGGGAGGACAGCAGTCCCCAGGCCCCCAGACACTGAAGCCTGATCTATGCAGGCGGAGGAGAGGGGCGAGGGGCTGGCACCACGGCAGCTGCAGCAGAGTTTGGGGAGGTCACGGTGGACCTGAAGCTTGGAGGACAGTTGAAGAGGGCTTTGGATCCCGTCTTGGGCATGTAGCGTGGTGCTGGGCATTGCAGCATCCACAGGGGGCCGTGGAGTAGGCTTCTGTGGTCAGGAGTTCACAAGCAGGTGATGGAGGGCACGTGTGAGATGTTTAAGTCACTGGGGAGTGCATTCGACCTCTGCAGATCAGCCCAGTGTGCAGCGCGGAGGGCATCACGGGAGATGGTCAGCAGAGGAACTCACCGCTGGAAGGAGAACAGGATTTGCATGGCCTCCAGGGAGGAGGTGGAGAGGCAAAGAGCCTCAGGATCAAAAATGCAGAAATCAAGAGGCACAAGACGGCACCTGGGGCAATGGCAGGGGTGGGGGAGTCTGGGTCAGATAGAGTGGCTGGAAACAGATCCCGCCTGGAAAGCTGAGCAGAGTTGATGTGTGACAGTCCTGCCCTACATGTGTGGGCATGTGAGTAGCATTTGTGAAAATAGCGACTTAATAGAGATGTGTCAGCTCCTGCATGTCCTGCGTCCCTTTCTCACTCAACTCTGGGTCCCCTGGGAAAGTTTTACCCATCGCACCGCAACACGAAAGCAGTAACATCCATTACCAGGTATGGGGCATGCAGGCAAGTTCAAAGCTTTATCCCAAATGAAACCGTTTCTAGGGATGACATTTTATACACTGCATTTGGGCGTTTGTAGAGATACAGATGGAAAAGGACCTTGCAAACCCACATCCACGCGGCTGTGAGTGTCACGCCGGCCTCGGGTGATCGCAGCAGGAGCAGGGCAGGGTCACTAGCAGGTCCCCGGGGTGCCTGTGGCAGAGCTGCCTCATAGGTTACATCACTTACTTACATTTTTAGATGCCACGAAAACCAGCACCCCTCAGAAATAACCCAAGACTTATAGGAATCTCTGCCACGTTGTCCCTGTGATAAAAACAGAAAATTGTTACAGTGAGATTTAAAGAGAGAATTGTATTTCAGTTTTGAAGAACTGTTTATGAATTTATTTTCATGACATGGAGATGTTGACTTTCTACTTATGATAATTTTTAAATTACCAACTTATTCAAGGTTCGTGCACCAAAAGGTGAAAGATTATTGTGAGTGGCCATTGTGATTAAGTTAGGATTTTCATGAATAAACCTTTAGAAGTCTCTACCTCGTCTAGGTGCATAGATGGGAAATATTTCAATGGCTTCATTCTGACAGGCCCTTTAAAATAAACAATAGCTGATTCTTTGATCATGAAAAATTTTCTCAAAATGTTTTCTGAAAGAAAAACAAGGCATTTAAATGTTAGTGTGCATTCTTTTCTAAAACTATGTGTATCTAGAAGCAGCTAAGCACCAGAGAGGTTGAAGAGAGTTATCCAAGGCCATTTTGATAAATGATATCTTGGAACATCTTTCTTCCGATTTAACTAATTATTACATCACCTTCTCCTAATCTGGAAAATCATATTCTTGCCTGAAGCTTTTTAAAAGTATTTTACTGAATAGTTCCTCACTTGAAGAGCTTTTAAGTTATTTTTATCCTTAAAAAAATAGTAGCTAACACGAGCTGGTACCGGGCGGGTACTGCGCAGGCACTTGCTGGGTGTTAGATGCAGTTTCTGAAAAGCAGACATTGTGTGAGGCCCCGACCCAGCCGCTGTGCTAGACATTTGACACCATTGTTCCTGCCGCCTCCAGGGACAGTAAGTGCTGCGTACAGCTCTGCAACTGTCCCCAAGAAAAGACCTAAAATAACTCTCTCCCTTACAAAATGCCCAGTGGTAAATGTATCTGCTATTTTTCCCGTGGTAAGCTGTGGGTCATGTCTGTTCCGCAATACAGAATACATATTAATGGTTATGGTTTCTCACTAGAGTTTTCAGATAAGAAATAATAAAAGTATTATCTGAATATTTACAAAATCATGGAAATGTTTTTGGAAGTGTGAAAGTTAAGCCTGACACTCTGTTTCAGCTAAGAGAAGGGGTGCCAATCAGAGTGGGACACGCCGTGGGCTCAAAGCGAGGTGCCCAGGGCCGAGAGTCGGGTCCCCTGCGGAGACTGAGCGGGAGGTTTTCCAGGTTTTCAGAACACGTGCCTTTGTCTGAAAGGATAAGAGGGCATGCCACTTTCTGCACACCTCCCTTGCCCTCGCTTCTTGATGCAGGCTATGCATGCATTCAGCAAGCAAAACTTCCAAAAAGGTCATAGGAAATGAGGGCTGTTCCCAGTTTGTTGTGGATTCGTGGTTTTCCTTGATTTCTGTGTTGGAGAGCTCTGGGTGGGACTTGTTTCCTGTGGTGACTGGAAAGCGCACCTCTTCTCACTGGTGACAAATCGATGATGCAGGGTCTGTGGCTCTCATCTCATGGGGACTCCTGCAGGTCTCTTATGGACCATTCTTTCTGAACAAACTTGTGTTTGATCATTTACCAAACACATTTTAGAATTGGATGGGAAGAAAAAGTAAAGATAATATGAGAAGAGAGTAAACTTCAGTTCTTAAAGAAGCATGAGACACTTGTGGGTGTCAAGGCAGGTGCACATTCATTTAGGTAACTGCGGAGTTGATCATTTCTACATGATTTTGTACCGATGAAGTCCTTAATCATCAGAGTCATTTTCCTACTCTAAGAACAATGAAAACCAAGTGCACGAGCAGTCACGCTGCAGGGCAGCGATGCCGGCCTCACCAGCATTCCCTGACTCAGAGGTCCTGGCTGGTGAGGGTGTCACTTGTAAGAACTGTATTTGGGTGACAGGACAGGTGCTGGGCACCCACCCCTGCATTTCCCCTCTGTTCCCCATTTTCCTCTAGCTTCTCAATGATAAATGATCACAAATCCTGTTCTTCCTTTCTGCCACTTGATTCACAGCTCCTGATTTCACAACGTCTTTGACTAAGAAACAGCTCTCTTCTGGCAGGATGCAGAGATGAGGTCAGATTGCTCACGCTGTTCACGCTCCCTGACCTCTGTCCCCTGGCATGTAGGGTGCTGTTTGCCCTACCCTGCATGCCTGCTGTGTTCTAGGGTGGCCCATGGGTATGAATTAAATATAATTATCCCAGAAGGCTGACTTCCTCCATCACCTTACATTCATCTTCTGGTTTTAAACAATTCTCATCCGTTTCATTTATGAAATTAAAAGCAAATGCATATTTTAATTCCGCCTTACCTGTCTAGCCTCAGAGCTTCAACAGTGCAAATAGTATCTCACCCTGGCTCCTTGCACCTAGAGGCTCACAAAAATCTGACTTCTGAGTTGTGTTGTGTTAACTATCAGTGCTGTATACTATCGGGGCAGCACCAACTAATCAAGCCTGCCTGTTCTTAGAGCTTTAAATTACCTTATAGATGACAGAAGTTAGCAAGCTTTCTCCATAAAGGGCCAAACAGTAAATATTTTAGGTTTTGCAGGCCACACAGTCTCTGTGGAGCCTCTGCTTGTGCACCTGCCGTCAGTGCACAAAAGCAGCCAGGGACAATTTCATCAGCAAATGAGTGTGACTGTGTTTTAGTGAACCTTTATGGACACAAAATCAAATGGCCTATGTCTTTCATGTGTCACGAAATACTACTTTTCTTTTATAACCATTAAGAAGGTAAAAAAATTCTTACCTTTTGAGCTGTACAAAAACATATGGGCCAGATTTGGCCCCGAGGCATAGTTTGTAGATGCCTCTCACTGATGATTCAAACCTCCATGCTAACCAGTGATATCGTGTTGTTCTGCCCAGTACAGAATACAAAGGAAGAACTCTGGTCACTCTTAAGATTTCTTATGCTTAAGTTCTTTGTAGATTCTGGATATGAGCCCTTTGTCAGATAGGTAGATTGTAAAAATTTTCTCCCATTCTGTAGGTTGCCTGTTCACTCTGATGATCGTTTCTTTTGCTGTGCAGTAGCTTTTTAGTTTAATTAGATCCCATTTGTCAATTTTGGCTTTTGTTGCCATTGCTTTTGGTGTTTTAGTCATGAAGTCCTTGCCCATGCCTATGTCCTGAATGGTATTGCCTAGGTTTTCTTCTAGGGTTTTTATGGTTTTAGGTCTAACATTTAAGTCTTTAATCCATCTTGAATTAATTTTTGTATAAGGTGTAAGGAAGGGATCCAGTTTCAGCTTTCTGCTTATGGCTAGCCAGTTTTCCCAGCACCATTTATTAAATAGGGAATCCTTTCCCCATTTCTTGTTTTTGTCAGGTTTATCAAATATCAAATGGTTGTAGATGTGTGGTATTATTTCTGTTCTGTTCCATTGGTCTATATCTCTGTTTTTGATACAAGTACCATGCTGTTTTGGTTGCTGTAGCCTAGTAGTATAGTTTGAAGTCAAGTAGCGTGATGCCCCCAGCTTTGTTCTTTTGGCTTAGGATTGTCTTGGCAATGCAGGCTCTTTTTTGGTTCCATATGAACTTTAAAGTAGTTTTTTCCAATCTGTGAAGAAAGTCATTGGTAGCTTGATGGGGATAGCATTGAATCTATAAATTACCTTGGGCAGTATGGCCATTTCCATGATATTGATTCTTCCTATCCATGAGCATGGAATGTTCTTCATTTGTTTGTGTCCTCTTTTATTTCAATGAGCAGTGGTTTGTAGTTCTCCTTGAAGAGGTCCTCCACATCGCTTGTAAGTTGGATTCCTAGGTATTTTATTCTCTTTGAAGCAATTGTGAATGGGAGTTCACTCAAGATTTGGCTCTCTGTTTGTCTGTTATTGGTGTATAGGAATGCTTGTGATTTTTGCACATTGATTTTGTATCCTGAGACTTTGCTGAAGTTGCTTATCAGCTTAAGGAGATTTGGGGCTGAGATGATGGGGTTTTCTAAATATATAATCGCGTCATCTGCAAACAGGGACAATTTGGCTTCCTCTTTTCCTAATTGAACAAATCAAACAACCCCATCAAAAAGTGGGCAAAGGATATGAACAGACACTTCTCAAAAGAAGATATTTATGCAGCCAACAGACACATGAAAAAATGCTCATCATCACTGGCCATCAGAGAAATGCAAATCAAAACCACAATGAGGTACCGTCTCACACCAGTTAGAATGGTGATCATTAAAAAGTCAGGAAACAACAGATGCTGGAGAGGATGTGGAGAAATAGGAACACTTTTACACTGTTGGTGGGAGTGTAAACTAGTTCAACCATTGTGGAAGACAGTGTGGCGATTCCTCAAAGATCTAGAACTAGAAATACCATTTGACCCAGCCATCCCATTACTGGGTATATACCCAAAGGATTATAAATCATGCTGCTATAAAGACACATGCACACATATGTTTATTGTGGCACTATTCACAATAGCAAAGACTTAGAACCAACCAAATGTCCATCAATGATAGACTGGATTAAGAAAATGTGGCACATATACACCATGGAATACTATGCAGCCACAAAAAAGGATGAGTTCTTGTCCTTTGTAGGGACATGGATGAAGCTGGAAACCGTCATTCTCAGCGAATTATTGCAAGGACAGAAAACCAACCACCACATGTTCTCACTCATAGGTGGGAATTGAACAATGAGATCACTTGGACACAGGAAGGGAAACATCACATACCCGGGCCTGTTGTGGGGTGGGGAGAGGGGGAAGGGATAGCCTTAGGAGATATACCTAATGTAAATGACAAGTTAACAGGTGCAGCACACCAACATGGCACATGTATACATATGTAACAAATCTGCACGTTGTGCACGTGTACCCTAGAACTTAAAGTATAATTTAAAAAAAAACTTTAAAAAAGTCTTATGCTTTAAAATATTACATAAAAAGCTAACAAGAGCACACATCATATTAATTGATGAGTAATTCTTGTATCACACAGGTGATATGCATACATGTGTACATATATGTATACCTATATATACACATGTCCACACATAAGTAAACATACATGCACACACATGCATATGCATGTATACACCCATACATCACAAGTACTTGATACCAAGCCCTGGGTTAGGTGCTGGGAATATAGGAGAGACGGGGACAGACATGGTTACAGGTCTGCAGGCTTGGGCTCCTGTCATTCCCAGGACCCAGTTACGGCATGATAGCAAAGAAACACCAACTATGATGTCAAAGAAAGGGTTTGCCTTTCTACTCCCTGCGTGCTGTTGAGTAAGGGCCACTACTACTGGGTCCCTGTTGTGTAAACTTGGGTTAGTAGCATGCACTCTGTGTATGACCGAGGACCAAATATAAAAGTGCATCAGAAAGGTCTTTGCAACTGGAACCCAGGGCTGCCAGTTCACACTGTGGCCAGCCCTTCTTATGCGTCTCAATTATTGCAGAACTTGCCCCCACCTTCTGTTATTTGCCAACATGTTTCTTTTCTTTTAAACTGAGCTGTTGTTCCCCACCCCTTAAATCTAAGATTTCCGGCACAAACTCTTAATTTCTATGCGGATTGCACAGGGATATGATTCATCTTTCAATGTACTGATCCTTCGCAGGTTCATTGAGAAGTCTTCTATCTTAGTAGTCGCTGGCTGTTAAATCATGGGCCCTGGAACTGACTGAAGTCATTATTTACAAGAACCCTTCTGAGCATTTGATTTGCTGTCTTGGTTGGATTTTAATATCAATTACCTTATCTATCATTCCCTACTGTGACTCTGGATTTGCATGGAAATAACCTGCAAAGGCAGCAGTATGATTTATTTCAAAATGATTATTTCTGTATAATTGGTGAACACGCTGTAGACCTCAGGAGGCCTGTTCGGAGGCCCGTTGCCTGCTTTCTGCATGTGGCCACGTCTCTGTCACCAGCACTTGGTACTGTCCTGCTGTCACTCAGTAGCGATGTACTCCAGGCGCCTCGGCTGCACAGAACAGCTTCGTCAGAGAGGCTGGGTGTGCTTCCTCCTCCTCTCATCCTACAGGCCAGAGGATGGAAGAGAAAAGGTGAAGGCCAGTAAAATACTAAGCTTCGAATCACCTGCTCAGCCACAAACTGATTAGCTTGGAAGCTGGAACTCTCCACTCTTGATTCACTTCTGCCGCCTTCCCTGGACAGGTCCTCCAGAATCAGCCCCCAGATCCTGCTCAGTGACCTTCACGAGGAGAGCTGCTGGCAATGCTAAGAATGCCCTAAAAACAGCCCCTCCAGCCGCCTCTCTGTGGCTCTGGCCAGTCTCTGTCCCCAAACCTGAACATACTCCCAACCTCACTGGAGGGTAAAATCTGGCTGCTTGCTCAGCTCAGTCTCCAAAATGTGACCAGCGCTTGCTCAGCTCAGTCCTCCAAAGTGTGACCAGCGCTTGCTC
>NC_045451.1:2794095-2803687 GCF_002776525.5 Piliocolobus tephrosceles
AAAGTGTGGCCAGTACTTGCTCAGCTCAGTCTCCAAAATGTGACCAGTGACATGAGTCACATCTCCTCTTCCTTTTTCTTTTCCTCCAATTTGACGCAAGAACTGACGGTTGTATTTACTCTATGAGAAAAATGCCTGTGTTTTCTAGGAGCCTGTCCTAGTAAGTTCTCAATCAGCAGAATGATTTTAGGGGGTGTTTTCTTACCCAAAAAAGCTTTAAAGTCCATCGAGTTTGAAAGACTTCTTCAGCAGTGATGCTCGCAGGAGAGTCCTTCCCGGTCACGTGTTTACTCTGAAAGGTCCTCCCTCAATATGATGACTATTTGCTTTGTGTAAAGTATTTTTTCTCAGAAACATATGATTATAGACTTAGCTCCAGTGTATTTAATTTGTATGAAAACAAGTCAGCCTCATGGTCCCCCCTTACCTGCAGTGTGACCTGTGGCGTCACGGCATTGCATTCGTGTTGTCTGCAGGGGCTGTCTTGTTGCTGTCAAGACAGTCCACAGACAGCTCTGCATGAGTGATACACATTTTCTCATCTTAGCACTGGGAGAGCACTGGCCTTCCTCAGCCAAAGTCTGATTCCTAATGGAGACGTGAACAGATGGTTCATATTGTTGACCGAAGCACATTTTGAACTGAGAAAGAGGAAAACAGGACAGATTCGTGAAATTTAACAGTCTTCTTTACTCAGAAATATTTAGTGGGCATCTACTATGCACACAACATTCCAACCCTAGAGAAAAACTATTCCAAAGGGCGTACAGTGGTGATATGTGGGCAAAGAGACATTTAGAATGCAGTGTGTACGTCCCGGGACACCGGTGGGCCCAAGTTACTGTGAAGGCCATAGGTTGATAACCAACTTAGAATGAGTATGAGTATGGAATGCGTAAGGAGCATCCACCCGGAGAAGCAAAGGAAACCTGGGCAAAGTTTTAGCAGCATCACACAGCCTGTGCCACAGAGCCTGTTCTCAGAGGGCTGCCAGGTGCCCGGGGAGCTGTGCTTCCACGGAAGGTAAACCTGGGGCATGCTGCGTCCTCCGGCTCCGCACATTGAAGCTCCTGAGGAGTCTTGAAATACAGAAGTATTTTCCTAGAGTTTAAGGACGGAGCAGTGCTTTTTCAAACACCAGCTTTTGACATCGTGCAGCACACCTGGGCTTCAGGAAACACAGCTTGAGAAAAGCTAATAAATGGTACAAAGAGGACACTTCCCACCGAAACTGAAGTCCCAGGAACCCACCAAGGAGAGGCAAGGGCTGGACCACGTGGATGAGCCAATGGTCGCAAAGCAAGAGGCTCCAAAGGAGCGAGCAGGGAGGGCATAAAACGTGCCACCGGATTTTATTAATTTCCATCTTCTAATCCACAAGCACCTGTGTACCTACAACCCTGGCTCCCAGAGGCAGTGGGAGGCTGTGGGAGGCATGCATGCATCTGTTTTTCTATTGCTGTGTAACAAATCACCACATATTTTGCAGCTTGAAACAGGTTTATGAGCTCGCAGTTTTGTAGGTCAAAAGTCAGAGCAGGCTCAACTGGGGTCTGCACTCTGGGGTCTGCACTCTGGAGTCTGCAGTCTGGGTCTCTGAGTCAGGCTCAACTGGAGTCTGCACTCCGGGTCTCCAGGCCTAGCATTAAGAAATCAGCAGCTGGGCTCTTCTTAGAGGCTCTGGGAGGGAACCCACTCCCCAGCTCACCCAGGTTGCGAGCAGAATTCAGCTCTGTGGACTGCAGAACGGGCCCACTTCCCCATCCTTGCTAGTGGTGGCAGGAGTTACTGTCAGCTCCCAGGGGCCACTCCCTGGACATACACATGGTCCCCTCTGTCTTCAAGGCAGCCCTGGTGCTTCAAATCCTTCTCAGCCTAGAATCTCTCTGACCTCCATTTCTGCCACCAGTGGATAAAACCCTGCCTAAAGGCTCCTGTGATTAGGTCTGAGGGCCCCAGATAGTCTCTTTTTTTTGTCCCATTAGGTAACAATCACAAGAGACACTTCATCATAGACAGGCTCCACCATGCTGTGGATGAGGGGTGCAGTGGGGAGTGGGATTCTGTCAGGGTGAGGATTAGTGGGAACATCCTTAGAACTGTACCTGACTCAAGGCACTATGTGAGTATCAGATGGGTGGATGGATGGATGGATGTGTGGATGGATGGATGGATGGATGGATGGATGGATATATGAGTGGATGTGTGGATGGGTGGGTGAGTGGGTGGGTGGATGGATGGATGGATGGATGGATGTGTGGATGGATTGATGGATGGGTAGATAGACAGATGGACATTTGCTGGATGAATGGATGGGTGGATAGACGGATAAATTGATATATGGATGGATGAGTAGATACATGGGTAGACGGGTGGACGAATAGGTGAGTGAACTGGTAGATGGGTGAGTGGATGGATGGATGGATGGATGGATGGATGGATGGATGGGTGGATGGGTGGATATGTGGATGGGTAAATGATGGATGGGAGGTGGGTGGAAGGATGAAAACTGTATGGGGCCTTACTCCTGTGCACAAGGTGTTTCCAGAGTAGTTTTAGAAACATTTTGATAGCAACAACAGCAAAAGCCCTAATTGTGCACCAGGACCAAGAACATTTTATGACATGCACTGCAAGCACTCCTCAGAGCAATGCACGGGGAGCTCCAGCTGTTACATCAGTTTTGCAAATGAGGCAACCAAGCCTTAAAGAGATTAAATTATGTGCTCAAGGTCACATAGTAGGTGATGGAAGAATCGAAGTCAGCCATGTTTGGCTGGGTGCAGTGGCTCACACCCATAATCCCAGCACTTTGGGAAGCCAAGGCAGGCAGATCACTTGAGCCCAGGAGTTCAAAACCAACCTGGCCAATATGTCAAAAACCCCATCTCTACTAGAAGTGTAAAAATTATCTGGACATGGTGGCGTGTGTCTGTAATCCTAGCTACTCAGGAGGCTGAGGCAGGAGAATCACTTGAACCTGGGAGGTGGAGGCTACAGTGAGCCCAGATCCTGCCTCTGCACTCCAGCCTGGATCACAGGGTGAGACTTGGCCTCTAAAAATAAAAAATTAAACAAAGTCAGCCTTGTTTGCCTCCGGACCCTTTCTTAAAGTCCAAATTCAACTCCGTTCCACTAGTGTGTTTTGAGCTGCCACTGTCAAATTGGCCAAGAGCTAGGAATAATTGTTTAAGTTATATGCTCCCCACTGAGAAGCAATTCCTGGCACTGCCTGTGATGCCACTTTCTTATGACTGCTCTGGGTCTGTCCAGTATAGGTACAAGTCACTGTGAAATTCACCAGAGGCTGCACAGCCTAACCGAACCTACACGAATACTGGGCTATTTAAGAATCTCTTATCTCTACACCAACCGTGTTAGGGAAACTGGGCATAGGGACTCTCGCCACATTGAAGGAGGAAGACACTTGAGCTCTGTGTGTGCAGCCTCACAGGGGTGACTGGCCAGTGCATGGCCGCGCCTCAGCGACCCCGTCCCCACCCTCCTGAGGCTCCCCTAGCACACGGCTGCCTCTCCTGTGGCCCCTTCCCTGCCGTGGGAGGCTCCAGGGGTGAGCTATGTGGAGCAAATAAAAACTATATGTTCTGGGCACACAAAGGAGGCATTGGTGTGAGCTGGGTGGGTTGATGAGCCTCGTTTGTGGGAAAGTTTTCAAGAAATCTCTGCGGGTAGCCTGGCAGGCGGCCACATGCCTCTCATAGATGCAGAATTTCTGCCATAGCAAATCCACGGGCCACACCATAGCCCTTTTTGTTTCCTTTGCCCTCCCTGGTGGCCCCGAGCACAGCATGCCGTGACACAAGTATTCCACAAACAAGGAGGGTCCTCTTCGGCCCTGGCCCACTCTTCCAAATTCCATGGCTCTCTGCAGGGCTCGGCCTCCTTGAGAGGGGCCGGGAGAGTGGAGGCCCTGGGTACCCCCGGCGCCTTCTCCAGTGGGACAAGGGGCCAAAGCCTAAAGCTCAGTCCTGCACCTTTAGCCCCAAGCTCTCCTCACCTCCGCCCCCAGAAAACACACATGTTGCCATTGCCATCGCTCAAAGTTTCTGTCCGACTCTTCATGGGCAGGGAGCAGACCATCTATCTGCTGGACAGAAGCTGGAGCCGAGAGCTCGACACAAGCACTGGCTCCCACTGGGCACAGCCTGCAAGCCTCTCCCCATCCATGAGAGAGGTCACCTGCGGCCCACTCTGCAGCCAGTGTACAGCCTGTCCAAGGTGGCCAAATGGAGAGGCACTGACCAGGAACCCGTTAGAGCCAACAGGGCTGCACGGTCAATGCCCCTGTCGTGCCAAGAGGCTGATGGTCTGCAAATAGGCCCTGGTGCATTGTTTCTTCTGCAGCTTAGCATGTAAAATGCAAAAAGATGTTCTTCTATCAGATATGTCAGCACACCCAGCGTTAAGGACATTTAGGAGCTCACTTACGGAACAGTACCCTGGAAACTGTCCAGATAGTGAATTACCGGCTTCAAAACATCCACAAAAATGAGAACCTGACCGGCTTCAGGTCTGAACAAACGGGATACTCCCTGCCTCCTTTTTCTTAGCTTTCTTTACGTGTTCCTGAAATCTGCGCTTGTGGGGGAGTTGGAGGTGTCTGCAGGCGAGGGCGGAGGCTCTGAGCAGAGGCTGGCAGGGCATGCGGTGGCCGCAGGGAGTGTGAGAGGATGGGCAGGAGGGCCGGCGTGCTCACAGCCTCGGGGGTCTGTCTGGCATCTGCCAAACTGCTTTAGGTAAAAAGCCAATTTTAACAAGTCCAAAACATCTTCCCACCATTAGAAGCAAATTGAGAATTGAAATTTAGAAAGGTCACTTGAGGAAAGTCGTATTATCTTGTTTCAGTTTAGTGTGGAGTTTTTATATGGTTTTTCCTGGGCTAGAGGAAAAAATACCACCTTCTTTTGATTTTCTGAAAATAGGATTTTTTTTTTTTTTTTTTGCAATGGCTGAAGAACTGGATAACATTTCTTTATTTCTCTAAAACAGTGTCTATATAGTTTTAGAGTTTCTTGATCATAAACAATGGTGCTGTGACTTCAGAATCCCGTCTTCCACGGATACCAGGCTGCCCCTCTGAAGGGCTTGAACTGGAACTTGGGTGTGCAGACTCCTATTTTGCTGTGACGACTGGTCCCCATAAGAGAAGGTCTGAAATAGGGTCAGTTACGGGAATCTAGATCGCACAGTGGCCCCGGTAGCCTCAGTCGCCTTGAAGATACCATCTGATAAAAAGGTATGGGAGAAATGTATACGTTTAAAAAGCGTGACTTTAAAAACACCAAATCACAAACCAAATAATTAAACATTTTTCCATTGTGTGAATTCCACAATAATAGTTTCCTTGACCTGTTCCACGCTGCTGTTTTCAGTTAGCAGCTACGGATTAATTTGAACAATTGTGGAAAATAACACATTTTGGTGTATTTGGATATACAGATTTATTTTTGGAAAATACTTCCTAAAGCGAGTGTGGGCTAGAAAACCAGCCTGCAAATCACTGTCAGAGAAAATTGTACCGCGTACCGGAACCACAGGGCCGTCCTGCTGCAGTGAATTCTGCCATTGTGCATTTAAGACAAAAGTACCCAAAGCATCCCATCCCTTCCCGTCCCCATGTGGAGGCCTTGTCAGCCCTCGAAAGTGGCTTCCCTGTTCAGAGCTCCTTCCACGCGGGGTCCCTGTGTGAATAGTACCACGGGCTCTTGGGTCTCCTTCCAGTACTTTCTGCCTCGGATACTGTATGGCCTTATAGCTAGATTGCCAATAATGGAAAACAAAGGAAGAAGCAGTAATATTTCCAGGAGCCATTCCTAGCCTCCTAACCATTGCCTGAGCCTCTGGGGACTCTCCTCTCCAGTTGCTTGTATTTTAATGTTATGGATCCCCAACATTTCCTTAGGCAATCGTGTGGACTCTAGGCCCTCAAAAGATCATCTGGAAGTGCATTTTGGTGGCCTGGGAGGGGGGCCCTATGAGACCCCTAAGACTGTGTCTGGGTTCCCCGTGGGGGTCAGACCTACAAGAAGGATATCTAGGGACGGTAAGATGGAAACCTGGATTTTTGAGCCAGGAAAATTCCTAGTCCCTGGGCTAAATTTCCTTGTGGTAGAGGACAGATCTGTCAAATCAGGTCAGTGGTGACGTGTGTGTGTGTGTGTGGTCATTTTATGAGATCTTAAAACACTCAAAACTAACCAAAAGTGTACTCTAGGCTTTAAACCTAACTAGATATGCTACCAAAAAATATTGCTTTTAAAGCCAAGGTAAAAATGTGGAGAACAGGTGAGTCTATTATTATATTGATCTCTGAAATAAATCAGGGATGGGCACAGTGGCTCATTCCTGTAATCTCAGCACTTTGGGAGGCCAAGGCAGAAGGATTGCTTGAGACCTGGCGTTTGAGACAAGTCTGGGAAACATATAGCAAGACCCCATCTCTACAAAAAGTTTAAAAAATTAGTTGGGGCAGTGGCTCATGCCATCTACTTGGGAAGCCAAGGCAGGAGGATGGCTTGAGGCTGGAAGTTTGAGACAAGCCCGAGCAACATAGCAAGACCTTGTCTTTACAAAAGGAAAAATTAAAAATTGGCTGGGATGGTCGCATGTACCTGTGGTCCCACCTCCTCGGGAGGCTGAGGTGGGAGGATCACCTAAGTCCAGAAAGTTGAGGCTGCAGTCAGGTATTATCAAGCCACTGCACTCCAGCAGGGGCAACAGAGCAAGACCCTATCTCTAAATAAATAAATAAATAATTTTTTTCTGTCAAAATATCTAGTGGACATGATGTTGAAAATATACAGAAAAGTGGTTACCAAAAGCCCCTCCATGGGGAATTTTTTAGTGGTCTGCAGCAAAATGAGAGTTGTGAGCTCTGTGTGTATGCAAGGGGCTTGTGGGGTCTGGAATGTGTGCAGAGGGCAGGGAGCTGCGTCTGAATGTCATATCTGTTGGAGACCTGGGGCTCCCTAACACTTTCCTTGGCCCTGCCCCTGCCCAGTGGGACGCCAGCTGGGCTGGACGTCGCAGCCTCTGCTCAGTGGGCCTCGGCAGGCACGTGTGGGCAGGCGTGTGCGGGCAGGCGTGTGCGGGCAGGCGTGTGTGGGCAGGTGTGTACGGGCAGATGTATGCAGGCAGGCGTGTGCCGGCAGGTGTGTGCGGGCAGGCGTGTGTGGGCAGATACAGGGTCTTTGCAGCAGATCGAAAAGCGACCCTACAATGTCACTTTTATGAAGCTAAGTGTATTCCACAGCCTTTCCTCCTGAGGAGAGGCTCTTCCCATTCTATTGATTCCAAAATTCTTTCTTTTGTGAAATTATATTCCCAGTGCATGGTCGTTGTCTGCTTTTTAAAAAATGTCTTAGCTGGCAAAATAAAAACTTGGAAGTTTTGAGGTGGCGATACAAAGGCCCATCATTTTCCTCCCTAACTTTTCCTATTTTAGGCCCATGAAGTCTGGGAATCCCCATTTAGATGGGAACGACGCAAATACGTAAAATAAGCCCACGGTGGTGACTCACGGCAGGCGAAGCCTCTGCTGCGTGTCTTGGAGCTTATTGTTGAGAAACCCTCAAGTTACCTGAGGGGTGGTGATTTGCATCGCCTTCTGTCTCATTTAGATCTGCTTGGCCATGGATATGACATTTTATTAAGCTTCCCTAGTGAAATTATATTTGGATGATCCCTTAGGTCTAATGTTTTGAGATCTCTAATAATAGGGACAACATTAAATGAATTGTAGTGAAAAGAAGGACAGTATCATCTCATCCACAGAAGTCCACCGTGTTGTAGTTAAATTGAGTAGTGTGATTGCCTTCGCGGAGAAGGTGATTTCTGAGTTACGTTGTATTCTGGGTTTATTCGTTATGTTTTACTATGGCATGCTCTGGATTACTAACTAAATGCATTCCTGTTGGCCTGAAAACCCCTGGCTTTAGAACGAAGTTGCAAACCCAGAAGGTATCACCAGCGAGCCTCTCCTTGCGGCTGACAGCCGTCCTCCGGGGGGTCAAGCCAGGGTGAAAAGCACTGAGTTCAGGCACAGACAGCAGCCTGCAGGCACCGTTCCTGAAACGAGGCGGCAGGGCCCCCCTGACCAGAGCATTGGAAGCACAAAGATTCATGCAGGGTGGTCGAGACCAAACTTGACACAGGAAAAGCAAGAGGCTCAGCCTCATCCCAGGCTCCGCAGTTCAGCAGGTTCCATCGCACAGGCTGGGAGCTCAGCGAGCCGGACGAATAACTGCACTCACGGTGCCGCAGGGCATTGGGAGAAGGGCGGCTTTTCGGAGAGTGAGTCACCCGCTGCCCCGGGCTCCTCTGCCTGCGCCAGAAAGGCAGCAGCAGAGCCCCAGCCTGCGCCTCCTGGTTTACTCGGTGTGGGGTGTGCCTGGGAGCCCGGATGCTTGTCTCTCACACATGCTGGTTTTGATGGAAGTTACTTGTGCAATGTGATTTCCACAGATGCAGGGAAATAGAGCACGAGAAATATGCTCTAGGTTAAAAAAACAGTATTTCAATAGAGGACAGTGTCCACTCTGTCATCACCATTCTATTGGAGACAGTCAGGTATGGGTATCTGATTCCTGCCATGTTCTGATTAGAGCAAGATGAGAGTGGGACAGTTTCCTAAACCAGCCTGGAGCTGTTGCACGCTGAGCTTCACACTGTTGCAGGGTGATACTTGGACAGACTGTCGGATGGGTGTTGAATGTCCTGGAGTCTGGGACTCGGCTTCTGTTCATGTTTAACAGTCATTAACGTATCGACGTCCAGGTGGCCTTGGTGCACCGAGACTGCAGAGTGCACCTGAGGTCCCTGTGGCTGCAGACGGGGGGCCCTGGCTCAGCTCTTGACTTGGCACAGATCAGAAAGCCTCTGGGTGTCTCCTGGGCAGCCCTCCGTGAGGCGGCTGCTAGTCACAGATGTGTCAGCCATCGATTATCTGCAGTTCAATTTTACCCTGACAGGAAAAGCCTGGCTGCAGTGAAAGCCAGTTTGGGCTGGAGAAGGGCTGGTGTCAGACAGCCAGAGGTGGGGGATCGCCTGCGTTTCTAGAACATATGGAGGGAGTTTAGGCAGGAGTGAACGGCAGCTCCTCCATCAATCCCAGCTTAACTTTGCTGAGCCTCAGTTTCTGGTGTGAATAAACGGGCTACTAAAACCACCCGCCTCTGAGAGTTACGAGAATGCACACATGCTCCTCCCAAAACGCCTGCAGTCTGCTCTGGAACGCCCTCTCTGCCACTCCCTGTGGGTGCTGCGGGTGGAAAGCAGCATTTGTGGGCGGGTGGCATGGGGAGAACATGTCACCCAGGTCACAGTGTGCTGCTGCGGAAAGGCGTCTGGGGATATTTAAGATAAGAATAGAAATGAATGCTCCCATCTCATGAACACAGAAACGGAGGCACAGCTGGGCTTAGTGACTGGCTGGAGCACATTGGCTGTTCAGTGGAGGGACTCAGGTCGGCCTCCAAGGTCCTTCCCTGTGGTTCTGCACAGACCTCCAGCCCTGGCCTCAGCCGCACCCTGGCGACTGCAGGCCCCGGCGCTCCCACGATGGCCGGTTCTC